>NC_139347.1:71638799-71693799 GCF_055883805.1 Amblyomma maculatum | reverse complement strand
AGAATATAATCGATCTGATTCCTGTACAGACCGTCCGGTGATGTCCATGTGTACAGGCGCCTCTTGTGCTGTTGAAAATGAGTATTCGCTATGGTCAGGTTGTTTTCTTGACAAAACTCTACTAGCCTCTGCCCAGCTTCATTTGGCTCGCCAAGACCGAACTTGCCTACAATTCCGGATATTTCTTCACTCCCGACGTTAGCATTCCAGTCTCCTATGAGAAAAACGACGTCTGATGATGGGGTGCGGTCTAAAAGGCATTGTAGGTCCGCATAAAATCTCTCAACGTCAGCTTCTTCAGCAGTAGTGGTCTTTGCATACACTTGGATAACTGTTATGTTAAATGGGAGACCTTGGATCCGAAGTGAAATCATTCGGTCGTTTTTGGGGTTGTGCCCTAGCACTGGTTTGCCCAGTCTTCTGTTTACTATGAGAGCGACCCCATTCCTTCTCTTGGATTCGTGCCCACTATAACAGACATAATGGTCGCCGGAGTTAAATTCTCCCATTCCGGTCCACTTGAGCTCGCTGATACCCAAGATATCAATGTTCAATCTGTCCATTTCTCGCTTGACGACATCCAGTTTACCTTACGTCATAAACCTTACATTCCATGTTGCTATGTGATATATCTCTTTGCAACATCGGACTTTCCGGTCGCTTCCCGACACATCCACAACTGAGCGTCCTTTCGGCTTTAGCCCAGCCGCTTCATTCGTCCTGGAGCTACTAGGAATCGCCCTTTGTTCATCCCCAGTAACATGTGGGACGCCTTCCAACCTGGGGGGCTCATTTTCCGGCGCCATATCTTTAATGGTATTGTGACTGGCCATAGGGTTTTCTTGGCAGGAAATACTGGAGTGGGTTGCCATTACCTTCTCCAGTGAATCACATTTTGTCAGAACTCTCTGCCGTGACCTGCCTATCTTGGGTGGCCCTACACAGCAGAGCCCACGACTTCATCGAGTTTCGCAAGCCCCTCCGCCACGACAAGGCAGTGGGAATTAATTAATAGACAATATGAGCTCTTAATAGATGTATCGAACTTCAAATTGTTACGCAGCACGTCGTATAATGCCATAGAAGAGATACCGCTGAAAAGACTAAAAATAGCGAAGGTAACAACTAATCACGGCAATAAAATGTTCGGGTTAAACTTTTTCTTTTGCTGTTGGAAGGCTTGAAAGCCGGAATAGGTATTTTAGATCTAAATGTCCGTGAAATGGAAAGAGTGTTTTGTCGACCCTCTCACTAGGGAACAATAAAAACACACTTTTTACAGACAGCAAGACCCGCGAAAAAAACAACACACACACACACACACACACACACACACACACACACACACACACACACGCGAAGAAAAGAAGCCAACAATCGGCGAGGCCAATGAAAGCGTTGGGGATGGTACTTTATGTCTTCTTTATTTTTTTTTATTATTTACTTGGATACTCACAGAAATTGGTAATGTAATCTGTTTAGGGGAACGATAATTAAACACAAAGTAGAAGAAAAAACAACGTGCCGATGGTGGGAACCGAACCCACGACCTTCGAATATCGCGTCCGGTGCTCTTCCAATTGAGCTACATCGGCCGCTATCCCCCCTGCTACTTGCTTGGGTATTTATGCTGACTGTATACGAACCTTGAGAGTGTTCACCAGCGCCACCCTCAACCATAGCGGCGGACGTGGAACGTCCTTTGTTACCGCCAGCGTCACGTAGAACGTGATCAAGAGCGAGGACAAAAGCTGTGCTAGAACCCTCTTACGCTAACTATGGCTTCAAGACCGCCAGGGTGGCGCTGGTGAACACTCTCATGGTTCGTATACAGACAACATAAATACCCAAGCAAGTAGCAGGGAGGACAGCGGCCGATGTAACTCTGTAGGAAGAGCACCGGACGCGATATTCGGAGGTCGTGGGTTCGGTTCCCACCATCGGCATGTTGTTTTTTCTTCTATTTTGTGTTTAATTATCTTTCCCCTAAACAGATTACATTACTAATTTCTGCGGGTATCCAAGTAAATATTAAAAAAAAAATAAAAATAAACAAAGACATAAAGTACCATCCCCACGCTTTCCTTGGCCTCGCCGACTGTTGGCTTCTTTCCTTCATGTATTAAAACGAGCTCCCTAATTTCCCCTTTATATATATATATATATATATATATATATATATATATATATATATATATATATATATATATATATATATATATATATATATATATATATATATATATATATGTATATATATATGGAAGTGTTCAAATCACAAAGGTAATTGAGGTTCCATGACCTTTTTTCTGTATTCAATGAAATTTTGTATGTGGTGGGAAAATGTCTCCACACAACAGAATGAACCTTAATTTTGCAAGACATGGCGTAGTTTTCTCGGAAACAAATCCTATATCACTACAGGCAGAAAACACCGTTTTTGTCATTTGAAAAAGATGCTAGTTTCGAGACCTGCTGCTTCGAACTAAGATCTTGTCATATATGATTCTTTACCCACTAAGTCCATGCAACGTTTACTTTTATAAAAAAAAAAAAAAATTAGAAACTCATTTTATTGTTGCAGTTGATTTAGTAAAAAATCGCTAACTTTGCTTCAGCATCGGTACGCTGCAAAAATGTTACTTTTCAATTCTACACAATGGCATGATGCCTTAAGTTGTTTGCAATAAAGCTTTTTCTCTTTATTATGTTGGTTACGTTCTTAACATCAAACAAAATTTTCAGCTTTAGATTGTTAGATGTGTTCTTCACAATGCATTAAAATCGTCAGAAATATAAAAACAGCAAAACAAAAAGGGGTGAAACTGATTCCAGTTCAAAGAAAAAAAAACGTCCTCGATTTTTGTTAAAATTTCTTTCAACAATTCTCATTACCTGGCAGATATTGCGGAACAAAAAAAGTGCTGCATTATATTGTTTAAAATTATAAAAATAAATTTAAATTTGACCGCTTCTCATGAAAATTGCCAGTATTCAGCCCTACCTCCCAGCACGACTCAATAAAATGTTGACATTCAAAATTTGTTTCCATATTATCCAGGCCTTGGTTTTTATTGTTGAAAGAAATTAAAGCTCTAAATTGTCTATTCTTTTTTCATACGTTTTTGAAATCGGCCAAAATTCAAAATTATAAAAAATGGCCAACTTTATTTCGAATTTAAAAAACTACCCTAACTTCGATTTTTATCGAAATGGCCTAAAAACATTCCGAAGTACTTTTTAAATACCAGGTACTCATATATATTGCAATATGTGAAATAAATTATAAAATTAAATATAAAACTGAACGCATTTTTTTATTCTTTATAATCGCTTAGGGGTTCCCCTTAACACGTAGGCATCAAACGTTGGGCTTAGTTTTTGCTGAATTGTGTTGTATTTTATATTGAGCAATATTCAAAGCCACCTTAATGTTTAAAAAGTCATTTCCTGCTTGTTGACAGTGTTGCTGATAGCTTAAAATGAAATAAATTCTCGTTTTCTTTCAATTTCATGAAATAACAAGAATGATGTTCAAAGCTTTTCTCTATCCTGTAATCTCTTTTATTTTGAGGTGCTGTGCTATTGAATCCAGTTCTTAATAATAATATTTCATTTCTTGGTTATGACACAAATTAACAACGCTGAAAATTTGAAAATGATTATTCTAATTGGGTCCTAAGTACAATCATAAAATAAAGCTTGGGAGCATGACAATTTTGCTAGAATTAAAATTTATTAATAAAAGCAGCACGAATGAGTAGAGATGAGGAATATTCTTGTCAGCAGAGCTATCTAAATCAGAAAAATTGGCGAGCCAGCACGGAGCGAACCTACCGTCCACCTAATCTGACAAGCGTAGCCTGCAGTTCAGGTGACGTGCGGGTTTGCTCCGTGTTGACTCCCTTTTTCTCTGAGCCAGATAGTTGTATCGACATGAAAATACTAATCTCAGGTCATTCGTGCTGATGCCGTAAAGAAATATAAAATTATACCAATACTATCATGCATTTGTGAGGCTCTTTGCTTATGACTGTACTTTTGAGCACATTAGAAAAATAGTCTTTAAAAATAGAGTATTATTATTTTTTTTTATTAACCGAGACATGAAATATTGCATTTAGGAATAAGGCTGAATGTTATTGAACCTGGTAATAATAAAAATGAAAGATATAAAAAAATTCAACCGTCATTTGCGTTCTGCCATGAAATTTCCAGAAATAGCTAGTATATTTTATTTTAAGCTGCCTTCAACCCTGCTAACTAGCATAAAAATAGTTTCTAAGCATTGAGAAGCCTTTGGATATTCTATAAAAAACTCTAGCTAAATCAATCAAATATTAAATCAAAGTTTTTGCGTTTTGAAGTTTTTGATGGAAGCCAAAGGCACTTTAATAGATTAAAAACATGCGTTCAATTTTATATCCATTTTTATAATTCTAGCTTAGATAATGAAATAATTCTTAGTGCCTAATATTTATAAAGTAGTTAGGATTAGTTTTAGAAGATTTTGATAAAAATTGAAGTTGGTGTACCTTTTGAAATTGGAATAAAAGTTGGCCGCCTTTATATATTTCATACTTATGGCCGATTTCAATAAAGTATGGAAAAAGAACGGACAACATTAGAGCTTTAAATTCTTCCAGCAATCAGACAAAAGGTCTGGATAATTGGTACAAAACGTTTCAGTGGCAAGATAGAGCCGTGCCGTAGTGTAGGGCTGAATACTGCGAATTTTTAAGACAAGCGGTCAATTCGATATTCATTTTTAAAATCTTAAAGTATATAATGCAATACTTCTTTAGCCCATATTATTTCTTAGGTAATGAAGATTTTAGAGATGCATTTTAATAAATATCAAAGCTTGTGTTTGTTTTTAAACTGAAATCAAAGTTGTCCCTTTTTTTGCAGTTTTCATAATTCTGACGATTTTCATTCGTTGTGGAGAACGCACTTAGTAATCTAGAGCTCCAAATTTTGTTTTAAATTAAGAACATAAAACGCATGACAAACAGAAAATGTTTTAGTGCGACCAATTAAAGGCATTATGTCAATATGTAAGGTTGAACCCCTTCATGGATCACTGCCTTGCCGTGGCGGAGGGGCTTGCGAAACTCGATGAAGTCGTGAGCTCTGCTGTGTAGGGCCACCCAAGATATACAGGTCACGGCAGAGAGTTCTGACACGTTCGCTCAAACCACGACTGAGAGCACCACAATCGCTGCGCTCAAATGCGCTAGTCACGTGGTATTATTTGTATTTCGCGGGCTTTCTTTTGAGCCAGGAAAAAAAGATACACGTGAGACTTTCTTTATCGAAATTAATGGAATGGGGGTTTCTGGAGGTGCTCTACAACTTTCCAATTCACATTTTTGGTCTAAGGTGAATATTTATTAAATTAGAAAATTAACATAATTAGCCAATTAACTAATTTCAAAACAAAAAATTGCCTGTAGTGCGCAAGCAGGCTGGTAGTTGTATGCAACTGGTTTCACTGACCTACCACAAATATATTATTTTGTAACCCTTGGTTCAAGTTAGCTGGGACACCCGGTATATATATATATATATATATATATATATATATATATATATATATATATATATATATATATATATATATATATATATATATATATATATTTCCCCTCGGCCGCTATTATATATCCTATATTATATATCCATAACGCAACGAGCGTGATGTAGCGCTTTAGCGACAGCATTGGCTCCGCATCTGAATAGGCTGGTGGAAGTTTTATACATGGCAACCCGTCAAGTTAGAAACAAAGGTGATATCAAGGTCAGAGAGTGAGAGACTGGCGGGCTGCTTTGCTGCGCCGGTGGCGTATTAGTCTGGAGCGCCGGTCAGCGGAACAGACCCGTTCGCAGCAGCGCGAGCGCTAATCCCGCGGTATTCACCACCACGCAGTAACATGCGCAAGTCGAAGACTATGGCTTGTACGAAACTTCAAACAAATGCGTACACTTGCTTTTATATATTAATAAGACACCGTTGACCATTTATAGGGGCTACTGCCAGTGGTGGGCAAATAAGTCACCACTGTTGCACTGAACGTGGGATTATATAGTTGGAATAGTCTGCCATCCAAAACGCTAGCTAGCACTGAACTGTGGGAAGTAGAGCTTTCCGACCTGATTCAAGGCAATGTGGTAAATCTGGTGGAGAAGGCACCAAGCGTGAATGAGTTCCTGGTATAAGCGCCCTACCCTCGAAGTCACCGAATATTTTTGGCCGCATGTTCATTTTATCTCTCTTTCGCTCGTTCGAATAATTTTAAGAACAGAGAAGTTTCTTATATAATTTCTTTTGCAAGGCGCGATATATTTGGGAAAAAAAAGATCACGCTCTTCTCCTTCCATCGCATAAAATCAAGTGTTTCATATATTTGCGGAAAAAAGCAGACGCGTTGTTTGGTTATCTTATGGAGTTGCCGAAAGTCGAGAAAAAGAGAGTGGATTGAGAGGAAAGAGGACGACTTCTTCACAACCCCTGTTGTATCGTGGGGTGGAAATTGTCGGTATTAAAATACAATAAACGCTTCTCAGCGCTGAAAATGATTCTGTGAAACTTTAAAAGTGAGACAAGGGCACAAAAAAAGAAAAGAAAAAGGAGGAAGGTAGATTCCATCACCATCAGCGACCGTCATTAAGTGAACCTGCGGGCACTCGTTTTTTTTTTCTTTTTTTCTTGTTTTCTCGTTTTTTTTTTTTTCACACCACGTTTCTTCTTTTTTTTTAGAGGGGGGGGGGGTGCGTTTTTTTTTTTCAATCTCTGTTACAGTACCAGTATTATTAAAGAAAATGGTAGTTAAGGGAATGAATCAACGCTAATAACCTCTTGCTTTGATCTTTCCTTTTGACGACAACGACAAGGAACGATCAGGGGGTTAGTTGAAGGCTGAGTAATGTGGGTTGCGGGCATATTGCGAAACTCTCCTTAAATTACGTTACTTCAAATGCCCGAGAACTGCGCTGGATGTTCCGTTCAAAGGTTCTTTTAGCACGATTCTACGCGAGGCCCTCTGTTACATCCCGCCCTTATAAATATTCTACCTTGCAAAGAACTGGAACGGTCGAATCCTGCTCTGTCGACTGTGAACAAGAGCGCAAACCGATTCTTTGCACGACTGAGACCACTCGGCTGGCATCCCACGCCCCAAAGGGTGTCAGCATGAACCGACATAACTTTGTAACGATAGTTATTGCCCCTTCGCTGTCCCTGGCTTACATTGAATAGAATCTGCTTGTGGCTGAAGTAAGATGTTGGGTTCCCGAACGCTTCAGGATACCACTTGCAAGTTTACATTGATGGCTCGGTGATCTGGCTTCACCACTCATGCTCGGCCGCATATGTAGGGGCAGCGCTTGTTATCTGTTGGCTGAGCGCCTCCAGAGTTCGTAGTCATCGACTTCGGTAGAATGACTGGCCACCTCAAGGTCGCCTAAACGCAATTGTTAATAGCACAGAATGTAGTAGTTTTTTTTTCTATTCTAGATATTTGCCAATAGGCATAGAGCGAAAGGGGAAGTGAATATGAGACATAGAAAAAACAGTGCAGACTAGTCTTGCTTAGAAATTCGCAAGATTTTCTTAATAAAGATATTATCTTGTGTCTACTTGTGATAGCCACACCCAATGTCCCACAGCAGACGGATGAAGCGTGTTTTCACGGAAGCCGCAGCAGCACAAGTACACACCAAATGTATTACAATACACACTTTTGGAAAAGCTCCAAAACTAGAGCTCTTGTCAGTCGCTGGCAAACGTTCATCGAGCTGCCGAATGTGTAATCTCTGTCTGGCTCCAAACGCCTACACTACGGCACCTGAATTGAAGGATTCCTCTAACCTGTCTCAGAAAGCAGGAATTTAATCAAATGACTACCTTTGCATCTCGCAGTTACCACTTCATGTTGCAGTCGGTAGTGACATGGTGGCAGATTTTCTTTCCCGTGAAGTTATCCAGTACACGTTTTTACCTACTGTCTGAACGCACAGGAACATCACAAAGCAGCTAGTCTTCCATCATTTTCTGTTCTCCGACCGCCTCTTCACTTCTATTGTGTTATAGGTAGCTTTTTGCGTGACAGAGCTACTCTTTTGTATTGCCTACTCCCGAGCTCCGTCTAAATACGTCGGTAACGTAGCACAAAACTCACCGCACCCCTTTATTTCTGTGTGTCTGAGACAGTCATGGGAGGCCTGGTGAGAATGAACGTTCCGCTGGACGACGTCTCTAAGAGCATGAGCCTGACCGGCGATCAATGTAAAACACATCCTTAGAGCCTTTAGAGGGCATTTGCCTTGGGAACAGCGGCAGAGACCCAATCACTCAAATAATGACTCAAACAGAGCTATTGTCGATGGGCCACTCCTGTACATCGACGCTACCAACGTCATAGGGAGAGACGTATTTGGCGACGATGAATAAGAATAGTGTCATCGGTGTCCATGCCCCGCGAAAACAATGACATTTTGACGTAGAAGTTGAGTATCAAAATAGAAATTGTGGCTACAGGTAAGCGAAAGATTGTGAGGTCGGAGATAAAATTAGGGTACATATAGGCAGCAGGCCTTGCCATAAAATCGATAGGTATTATACATCAGGAGGGGGGGTAGGAGTTCAAGGACGTCTTATATGCAAGGTGAAGTGGTAGAACAGAAAATGTGCAGTCGGTCAATGGAGGCACATAAGTGACCTAAGTTTTTCGGAAGGAGAACTTTTGTCTGCAGAGTGGAACTAAAAGGAAGGGAGATATGTTTGTCAAAGACGTGCGTGATTGCATGTGTCTAGACGAAGGTAGGCTGTAGAACAACACTGGTGATTGTGCACTTGACATGACTTCCATCTAGAAAGGGAGGATAACTAGACATCGGGACATGCAGTGTGGCACCGCTTGATAAGTATATTCCAGCTTCAGCTACTCAGAAAATTTCTTCAACGGAGTTTATTTTCCCAAGACACATGAAAGAAGTCGTTAAGTTAGACAGTCGTAAGATGCCTCTCTACTGCATGGTCTTTACCATAGACTAAGTGAATACTACGAAAGAAAAATGTATATTTTGGCTAAGCTGGATTAAAACGGCTGTAGCAACCTTTATATTGCGTTAGACTGCGCATTTCAGCATAACGGGTCACGAGCTGAAGCCTGGTTGAGTGAAGCTGAGTGGAGCCTGGAAGTGTAGTCGGAGCAGAGGGGCAGAAGCAGTCGACGAAGGCTTGTGGAGACCTTCATCAGAACAAAGTAGTTGTTAAACAGTCAATTCCGGCGATTCCGTCATGAGGGAGTTGGTTGGGGATGGTGGCCAAAACTAGTATTGTGACAGCAAGTAATGGTGAATTGCGCAGTCAACATTCACGTCAAGGCAGCGAAAACTGCCAGCAGAAGCGTGAGCTGTGTGTCATGCAGTTGCTGTCGGTACTTCCATAATATACTGTGTGCCAGTATCAGTGTAGGTTTTGCTGAGGTGGAAGGACGAACAAACGATCTTCAATCAAAGACGCAAATGTAGCCTTTAATGCGTAAGCATTCATAGGCTCACGCGCGTCCGTAGAAAGTATTTACAGAAAATGTCTGTCCGCACTCCCAGAATTGGCCTCCCTGGACTCCTGAGGTTTGACTAAAATTAGCGTCTAATGTAAGTATGCTCAACTCAGTGGTGACTTTCAAATTCAGCAGACCACCTCAAAATGTGGCATGATTGCGTATTTTCAACGCGGAGGAGGATGCATGCATTCTTGGAATTGTATTCCTAAATAATGTATTGCATAGTTTTCTCAGAAGTGGCTGTAGTGTGACGGAGAAGTACTGAGATGAGGAACCATTCCCAAGTGCCTACAAGGAACGTCAGCGGTTGATTCATAAAAACGTGGTGCGATGTTTCCCTTGGTGGTCCCCGATGAGGCAAACGACGACGTTCTCCTTAACCTAAAAATCTGTTGTCGCAGTGAAATGGTAGGGTTGACAAGTAAAAATAGCTGCCTCAAAGGTGAGATATATTACTGAAGCGCTAGCGCGTGATATGTATGTATCCTTCATCAGTTAAGTGTTGCTGTGGGAAGTACAGAGGTTGCTTTCAGGCATGGTTGCCGATATCACTGTAAATCCTGAGCTCTAATTTAGGTTTCCCACGGTCCCGCCAGAAGGCATGCTCATTATCTCAACTCCCTGGCGAACAGTGCCTTGAAACATAGAGTTGTATACCGGTTACTTTCTGGCCAGTCCGATTTGGAGTCATCGTGAGTCAGGGCCTCTAATTCGCTGTGCCCACTACGGTCAATTTCCCTGGGATAAAAACTTTTTTTTTGTCGGTAGATAAGCACATGTGGAGCTTGTCAACTTTCTTGCAGCAGCAGCAGCAGCAGCAGCAGCAGCAGCTAAAAAAGAAGGAAAATCCGCCTATATTGGGCTTGCTGGAAAAGTCAGCACCGCAGGAGAAAAAACTCGCCTGTATTACAATCCGAACAATCAATGGTTGAAGGCATCGTCGACGATAACTCCGTTATGAGTTTCATTTTATAGGTCTCGGGGCATGCCCTTATCAATCTTTCTGCACAAGATAAGTGTATCCTGATGTAGCAGACATGAGCAATATTGTATGCGGCAGCCGATGTAGCCGGCTTCTGTAGACATTGCTGTGGTTACAAGGGGGTTGTCGCTGCGACGATCAAGCTTGCTGCCCCAGATTTGATCCACGGTACCACCAGGCAAAATATGTTACGGAAAGGCGTCTACGGAGAACACTTAAGACATTTACAGGGTATCTGCAGACAACTGGATTGGCAACAATTAGGACTAAAACATAATGAACAATAGCTGACCTGTCTTTTGCTTATTCATTACACTATATTCGTATTCACCATAGGTGCCGGATCGCAATTGCATTTAATGAGAACAAGCCTAATTATGAGTGCAAACAATAATACGAAGAAATATATAGTCGTGTTCAATAATTTATTGAGGGTATAATAATTCACGATAGGTGACGACGGATTTGAAGCTATAAACCTATCTTGGGCAGGCAGTTCCCGCGTATCCGGACTACGAAAGGATTGTAATTGGAAGAAAAACAAACTGCAGCTTATTGCTAGGTGCACTTAGGCGATTAATGACAGCTACAGAATATTTTTAACACGAAAGTGCAAATAGAGACGCGGGCGGCTCAAAAAGAGGAGCTGGTGGAGGGGTTGCACTTAAATTAAGGTCAGCGTGGCGAGCTACGCAAAAGAAAATTGTAAGTATAAAGGCAAGAAAGAGCAGGATATCAGAGCGGGCCAGCGAGTAAATGTGAGTTAATGCTATCGTATTAGATATGTACAAAGAAAATGTTCAAAGGGGCTGGGTATTCATTTTGTAATCATGATAGGGAAGAAGATTCCGCGATAGGCCATGCGTGGCTGGTGGTGTCAGAGGTTCAGTTGCGCCAATGCGATTAAGTAGTTTGCGCGGGCATCGCGACCAGAGATGGTACAGGAATCGGAATAACTGTAACAGGGAAGCAGCCTTGTGTTGCAGTTGAGTACGTTAAGCTGGTGGCGATCTACCTAGGAAGAATTATACAGTTATACTCCACAAGACGGCACTATGCTCGATGAAAGTTCTCATCAAGACATCTGATATTAGCCTCACTCTTACACTAGCTCCTCACCTGCACGTAACACTGGACATGTTTTCTCGCCCGCACGCACATTTTGTTTGTGGCCAAGCAAGACCGCGGTTCGTTTAAAACTTGACATACAACCTCCACCTGAGTCCTGCTCTGTGGCCGGCTCTTTTTTTTTTTTTTTTGTGACGGCGTTAAAAGCAAAACGAGCTACAACCTTTTCTTTGCCTTTGCCTTTTCGCGCTGTGTGCCTAAGTAAAGACACACTCAGCCTTAGTTTATGAGCTCACTCGCCAGCTGGTATAAATATAGAGCACAGCTGGCCCTCGGCGCACTAGTCGACCAGTAGCGATCTAGGCGCAGCAAGTGCGTGTGGCCGCCTCGGCTTTCTTGCTGACGTTTACTAAGTTTGAACGAAGTGACTCCTCTGTCAGTGCTGCACACTTAAAAGCACAACCTCTTTCTAAGTTCAAGTTACAGAATTGCAGAATCAGGCCGGCACCAACGTCTGCTTCCATCCATCGGCGAAACTACACTCGTGCCGCCTCGTTGAGCAGGCAAGCTCTTGAGAGGCATCCGAGATTTGAAATCGAGCTGCTGAGTGTTATGGTTTTATTATGCGAGGACGAAAGAACAGGATGAAATTTTACTGAAGCCTTATGTCAAAACTGCCCGAGACGTCTTCAGAAATGGGCTAGATGGCTTTCAAAGGCAGTCCAGAATTGGAAATCAGCTGTCACTTTGCGTACCCGTAGAAATCGTGGAAAGCAAATAAAAATAGCAGAGAAAGAAATCAGTTGATCTCAATTGCTCAAAATAAAAAGAACTTCCTGCATACGGCGGTAGAAGAGGAGTGCATCTTAGACATATTTTTTTCTTAGACATAGAAATTTGTTTAGGCAAGGAGGTTCACTGCATTGAAATCAATGTTGGAGACATATTTCTATCTGGCTGCTCTAGAGAGAGCAAATATGTCTTGAGGCATTTCATTTTAGGCATCATTAATTCAACGAAACCAAACTAATGAGCAAAAAACACCACAGTTATTAAATAAGCTTTAAATGGTTTTCTGAATAAACAAATGGCGAAAACCACTTCGAACACTGGTGACTGCGCTACTAAAGAAAATTTCCGACCTGGGCTGCTAAAAGGGGGGCTTTCAGCAATTGGACCGCTGGTTGCGGTAAAGAAAAAAGGAACTTGTGCTGAAGTAATGCACCGTCGGAAATAGTTCTGGTGTGTTTTCTTTTTCTCTACCATCGCGGAAGGCCGCTTGGATAAACATTCACTTCTGCATGGCGCAAACGTGAAGAGGTTGCAAATTCTATAATTGAAATGAAGCGCATTATATTCATAACAGCAGAACGATTGGAAAGGAGTGACATTGTTTATGTTTTTGTTCCTTTGTTTGCTCGTAAAGAGGTCAGAAAAAGTTTTGCCATATTGAAAGCGTTTCTTCAGCTCTCCTCAGAAACTGCTCACTCCTATATATAGGTCGTGCTAGATGATCCAGACCTCTTCACGGGCAAGGCACAGAAAAATTGAGTTTTAACGAATCGTTATTCTAAAACGACACCGCTTAAACACTGTAATTGTTTGGCCCATAAGAGAACGTTGGAGTTATTGTTTATAATAAAAAATCTCTCACAGTGCCCACAATTTGGAATATTGCAGAGAAAACAGAATGAAACAAGCGGAGCCAGATCGTTTCTGAGTGTACGCCGGTAGAAAAGATATCACTTCACAAAATCGCAACAGAGGCCGCTATGTGTAGGTCCATGCATATTAATGGCATTGTCAACAAGTTATGAGCTACCACATCATGTGCAACTTTTATGAAGTAGAGGTTCAAACATATTCATTAGAGCATTTTTTAGGTCTTGAAAGATCCTCCCGGACATCTTAATTCATGTTGCCCGGGCCTGTTCTTTTTTTTTTTTTTTTTCGGGAATCAGTATTTATAATCGCAGGTGTGAAAATATAAGAGCATTTTTTTTTTGACCGAGGAATGGACGAGGTTAATTTGAGTTTCTGCGATTCTAATTGTGTAACAAGTCATGTTGGTGTACCGCCATGTTTGGCTCGTCTTTCAAATTGAGTATGCATTACTCATTTCCTCAAGGAAAATTATAATACGTGAAACGTATAAAGCTCGTTCCGTCGAAAGGCCATCGTTGTACCCCTATTTCGTCCTGGGTGTTGTCAGGAGTTGCCGGAAGTGTTTGCAACGTCACAGGAAACATGGAGGCCCGTAATTGGTCGATATATGCTAGGTATTTTACGGGAGATGTGATGGGCAATCGGCGGTTATTACTAGAGCCATAAAGAAGAAAAAATTGTTTGACTACAAAAGAATTACAAAATAAAAATAATAAATTTAACGATAGAAAACAAAGAAGTGCCGAGTCATTGCATTGTCGTCAGCCGCAGTTAAAAAATCAGATGAGGCAAACGAACGCACGCTATCGCGTCAGCGCCTAAGGCGAAGCTTAAGCGCCTTGAAGCTCTTGAAGAAACACAAACTTTCGCTCTTTAGACGAGTGGCTGATTCTCGTACAATCGGAACAGTTAGAGCAATAAAAGTGGTAGCTCTCTGCATTTATATTGACTTTCATTACATATCCTCGAGCGCCACTCGTAGAGTTGAAAATCTCTTCTAATCTGGAGCTTATTTTAGTCCATTGGGTGCCTTCTGGTTGCTTAGAATATAAAAATGGTTAGGTTGTATCTCTCAATTTATGGCAGAGCCGACGGAAAGACGCCGTTCTGAAAGTAATTACTTGCTTCAGTCGGTTTGTTGCAGGGCTGAACTCGAACAGAAAGAGCCATTTCCTTCACGTCGTCGTCGTCGTCATTGCTTGCGAGACAATATTTCCCAGAAAGGTCGCCCTCGGCCAGGAATTCTTCGGAAGACTTTTAATCTCTGCTCGAAGCGACGTGAACCTTCGATCTTCCTCTTTCCTTTGCAACTGTTACTGCAGTGGGATTCGTGTCTCCCCGAGAGTGTCGCCGCGTCGCGACGTCTGTTTCCGCTTGAAGCATCGGTTATTGCGCGACTGTCCCCGGGCGTTATTTAGCCGAGTGGCCCAGGAGGCGTAGTCATGGTTACCGCGTCTGGTGCACCTTCCCAGTACCTTCAGAAAGGTGCCACCACACCAGAAGCGTTTGGCACGTCGTTCGTCGCACACCTCGCCGACGCGATAGTGTCGCGGTGCAAGTGTCACGAAACGTCCCACCTTCATATCCCCTACTCGTAAAAACCAGCGTCGTTTCGCCGGCCGCCTCTCTACCCTGCCATTCGCACCTTAGTTCCATAGCCAGTCGCAATGAAGCAAACAGCTAACTGGGAAGATATCGTAGAGGAGAACGGGAAGTGGATAACCCCGCAGCCCCTCGGGAATTCTGCTTTTGGTTCGTTTGCGGAGCGTGCAAGTGTAAATGCGGTTCCCCCATTTCACTGCTTTGGATGCCTCGGGCTGAAGGCGCCCTCTGCGGTTAGAGAATGGGCGAATGGGCGCTCCTCGAGTGATTGTCGTTCGCCCGACCGATGGTGTGAGTCGAGCCACAATAGTGAAGCTGCTCCTTGACCTGAATGAAAACACGTTTCCGTGGGCTCTTGGCTGAGAAATGAGCCCGGTGAAGTGTTCTCGCGAAGAAATGGCGAGCAGAGTGTGAATGAAAGTAGCTTTTCGTTTCCCTTGTTTTGTTTTTTTTTTTCTTCTATTAGTTGAAGGAAAGCGGCCCCAGGAGCTTCTACCGGAATGACGACGTTCGAATGAGTGCTTCGTAAAATGGAGAAGGTGCTCTTCAAGAGAAAAGAGGAGCAATTTGAAAGGGTGGGGCATGAAATGGCTCATAAAGAAGCAAACCATTGGAGAAGGGGCAACATAAATTAGAATTCTGCACTCAGAGTAAAGGGTTTACTGAAACAGAGGCATCCTGGTGCATCCATAGGTAGGCCTTGTTTTAGTGATAAGCTTAGCGACTTTAGTAGGAATCAGCGGACGTTTAAGAACGTAAATGAAACACCCACGACCGTTTTCCTTAAGGTGACCCAAAACTCATCAGCATTGTACTAAATATCCTATTAACGGTGATATCGGCAGCTCTCCTAGTTAGCCAGCGGCTATAAGTAGGATGTGTTTTTCGATTTCCTCAGCAGCTAATGTGCAATCACTCTCCGCAGTGAGGTATGTGTTGTCAGCTTGCTCGGTAACAAGGTAATTGCCATCTTTTGCAGTGACAAATAAAAAGACAATGAAGTGCGCTTTCCCAAAGTCTAGTCCTTACAACCTATGCGTACAACCCATATATTCAACTCCCTCATATTTTGGGTGGTATCCGTTAAAACCTGAAAAGCTGCAATTAAGAACTGCAAAGGCATATTTGATCCAGCAGCCGCTCTTGCTTTTGTTGTTTTTGATTTCATTAACGGGGTCGAAATGTACATCGTGTCATCGTTAAAAAGGGCAGCTTATGTGGACGCAACTACTCTGCGTTTGTGGGAAGAGCCTTCTTATGCTACCCTCTTTGAAAGTAGCAGGTATAATAGCTGTTGTAAATTGGAGACGACGACAGCTTGTGGCCACGTAATATTTTGGTTGTAGATGCAGTGTACGTCATCCCCATCCTCACCCTGGAACGTCGACGCAATCGGTACGCCGGGATCATCGGCCGAGAGCCCGGGATATCGCCGGGCTGCTTCGACCCAGCCCTTCCTGCCCAGACCTGAGCAGCTGCAACGACCGCCGCCCCACTCCCAGCCCAGATCTGAAGACAATGCGCACAGACGAACTAATCAGACCCGAGATCGGAGGAGAGACCCGACGGACCGGAAAGAAAGAAATTACAAAAACACGCAACCCCGCCCCGCCGCCCGATGCGACCTCGAGCCATCGGTCCTATGAATGCTTTGGTGGAAGATGGTTGAATAGCTCCAGGGGAGGCGGATAGCTCAAGCATCATAGTGGTCATCATCATCGTGGTGGCAAGCAGACCATCAACTTCAATGAACCGATCGAGACGATAAAAAAAATTGCTGGATTGGAAGTCAATGGGTTGGGGTGAAGCCTGCGGCGGCCATCTTGGGGTGGGCAAGAAGTGGCCTGCCAGCACTTGGAAGCGCTCTTAACTGGCGTTGCCAGTGTGTTTCAAGTGCTTAAAGGATTTTTAAGTTCTCATGCAATGCTTTGGGCTATCACGTGAGCCATATTGGATATCTCCGAATTGATTTTAACCGTCTAGCTTTTTAAAGATATTGATGATATCCGAGTACTGGTAATTGCACAATGGTGACTAAATATTAAAATTCATGCTATAGCTACAAGTCGTATATCGTTGGATAGATTATGCCAAGTCCAACAGCACTAGTCTAGCTGCACGTTTTAATTAGTTACCGCTAATTGCGCTAATTATTTACTGCTAATTGCATAATTGTGAATAAATATTAAAATATATGCTATAGCTAAAAGTCGTATATCGTTGGATAGCTTATGCTAAGTCCAACAGCACGACTAGCTGCACGTTCTAATTATTCACCGCTATTTGCGCTAATTAATTACTTTTAATTGCATAATTGTGAATAATAAAATACATGCTATAGCTACAAGTTGTATATCGTTGGATAGCTTATGCCAAGTCCAACAGCACTAGACTAGCTGCATGTTTTATTTACCGCTAATTGCGCAAATTAATTACTGCTAATTGCAATGATATTAGTTTAGTAGAACTGTACTCAATATAAGCTACACCACGATATATGACTTGAAAGGATAGCATTCAATTCAGGTTTAATCACAATGGACTAATTAGCGGTAATTAATTAAGACGTGCAATTAGTCTAGAGCACTTGTACTCGGCATAAGCTATCTAACGATATATGACTTGTAGCCAATGCATGTATTTTATCATTTATGGACAATTATCTAATTAGCATAATTAATTAGGAATTAAGTCAAGCCAGGGCACTTATACGCGACATATGCTATTTAACGACATATGACTCGATGTGTAAAATCTAAAGTGTATTAGCAGTTAATTAATTCACCTTGTTTAATTAATACTTGCAATTAATTAAGACTTGCTCAGCTGGTAGCCCACAACATTGCATCACAACTTAAAAATCCTTTGGGCACTTGAAACACACTGGCAACGTTCGCGAACAGCGCGTCCAAGCGCTTGGCAGGACACTTCTTGCCCGCCACAAGATGGCCGCCGCAGGCTTCACCCCAGCCCATTGGCCGGCATAGGGAACTTCCACTCCAGCAGTTTTTTATATCCTCCTTGAGACGATCGTTCGGTCACCCCGGAAAGTGTCGCACAGAAGACGATCAGCAGTGGCGCGAGAGGAGCCCCCGCGCTATGGCAGCCAATAAATCATCCTTCAGCCTGTCGCCATGTTGTGCCATCTTCTTGCCTGCCGTCACGCAACAATATTGTAGAATTGATGCAAGACAATCATTACAGCGCATTTTACTTCATCTCGTGTATGAACAAGCTTTAACTTTGAACGCCTCGGTGACATGGTTATTATCACTTAGTGGGGCTCCCAAAATTTTCTAAGACATTTATTGGGCAAAAATACGATAATGCCGACCTAACCCCGACATTAATACATTTCGCTGGCGTGGGGAGTTCGTATGCAAAGTTCTAATTTTTTTTCTTGGGGGAGGTGGTGGGGGAGGGGGGGAGGGGGGGAATGGTGTATTGTCGCCAACATGTTTAAAACGTTTTTCGTCTCTAAGTCGCTGTTGTTAATTTTACACCCCAATTTTTCTCCGACGTTTTTGGTATAGCGAACCTTTTATACTCCCATGATACAGCTTTTTCAATTTACGTATCCTCAGTGGCGCCTAATTTGCTCTTGTGTGCTCCTAGAACAATGGTTCTTTACTTTTTAAAAGATCGGATGTGGGCTGGTTGCTTCATGTTGATATATCGAGAACTTAGGAGTGCTAACAGACAGGATAAAAGAGGAGACATACGCGTGCACTGACTGAGTAGTAACCTAAATATTTACAACACAATGAGGTGGAAACTTGGGCTTGTTGGTTGTGACATATACCCATCGTTGTAGCCTAACACGCCAAGGACTGAGAGCAGTGTGTTTGCGTCCTCTCGTTCTCAGTCCTTGTTGTATGTTGCGCTACAACGATGACTGATAATTTATGTCGTCACAGAATACAGTAATGTAGAAAATACATGCTGTGTGGATGCCTAAATTGTGAGGTGAGTTGTCAAGCAGGAAGCAACATGCGATGCCACTGACCAAGGTGACACGTGCGTAAGCCAACCGGTTAGCTTAGGCACGTGTCACTGTACATGTATATGTTATGTGCTTCGAAAATCAGTCACGAGGTCAAATCCTTACGTTTGGCGATGACTGTGGTCTTGGAAATCAAACTAGCGCACTTCAAAACAAAGACACAGGAAGAGAACGACCTCTCAGCCCTGTGAGCCATCACTTCATAAATGCACTGTCATTGCGAGAAATGCACATCAGTTCACACGCGAAATCATAGAAGCCGCTCACATTCTAAAGCTAGGTCAAAATTGTGTTAGCACACCCTCAATAGCCCTGACTAAACGCGAGTTAGAATATTTGAACCAGACGCACAGTAGTTTTAATGTTTAGATTCCGGGTACGTTCCTCAGCCTCTAGCGGCCTGGCCTTGGTTGTTTTAGGTATTCTGTTTTTAATGCCCTTTTGGTCTTGTAAGGCTCTTAATTGTCCTTTTGATTCTTTTATCGCTCTTAATGCCCCTTCTGTGTTTTTTATCGCTCTTAATGCCCTCTTTGGCTTTTATCGCTCTTAATGCCCCTTTTGGCCTTTTTTCGATTTTAGTTTATGTATCTTCGGATCGTGCCATCTTTAACTGTTTTTACCTACATGCCTCCCCGTTTTTTTCGCTTCTTTATTTTTCATAGCCCTGCCGTTCTGCCTTGCTTCGACCTATATTGTTATCGTGCGCCTTTTAACTTTGCGTTCGGTGTTTTACGCCACGTGCAAACTCAGCAGTTATCAATTCTTTCACGCCCACTAAAAAAAAAAACAGCGCTGTGTTGTCGTTCTCTTCCTGTGTCTTTGTTTTGAAGTGCGCTAGTTTGATTTCCAATGATGTACCAACTAGCCCGTTCTTCCACCCTTGCAAGATGACTGTGGTTTTGTTCATAAATTCTGTACAGGGCATGGCCTTCGCTATTCCTTGCCTTAAATTGTGGGGACTGAAGAAATCGGCACTCTCACAGGGTGCTTTCGCGTCAGCCAGTTCCAGAATGCACGTGGAATAAAATCTAGTAGATTTAGGGACTTGTCGAAATTTCTCAGTCTTGACATCGAATAGCACATTCAGACAGCGAGCCAAGGCGATAACCGGACCACTGCTGAAAACATGCAGTAGGTCGATGACTTTTTAATTTCAGTGGTGTCGCTCAGCAAATTGCTACTAAGATTCTCGACGTGTTCTGCCTCAAAGTTAACGTCCAAAATTATCCGCAGATGTTTCAAGGAACAACGGGTGAAGGTGTTTATATTTAGAACTCGTGATCTCCGATGAACGTATGTGCCAGGTATGCTAACTGTGCTCCTGGAAGAGTCTGCCATTTTAGTCTTCTCAGTCGAAGTAGGAGAGGCGAGCAATTGCCAGAGCCTGCATCAAAACGGCCCTCTATAAGTTCCCTGTGCATGAAAGCATGAATCAACTTAGAAGCACGCAAGAAAATGCTAACCGCTGCAGGTATGCCGTTTCAATACGATGTGTAATGTAACGGAGTGCCTGCCCGCCGAACGTTATAAGGATGTGTGGTCCAATGCGGAGCAGCAAATATTCCACATGCACAAAAGTACTTCATAAGCAGAAAGGGGTTGCGAGAAAAACTAGCGTGATGCTGTTTTTTGTTCCCAGCAGTAAACCCGGAGAATTATGCAAACAAGTCAAGAAAGAGGAAGAAGAGGCAATGAAAGCAAGCACGAGAGCAAATTCGTTATTGGTCGGTTCGGTGCTCAGCATCATTTTTTTTTTTTTTTTTGCACTTTCTGGCCAATGTCAATTTTGTATATAAACAGAAGCAGCGACCGAGTACACGAGCTTGAAAAATATATTGAAAACGTGCCGGCACTGAAACAGCATAGCAACAAATTTTTTAGTACAACTACAGCGAGGCATTTTAGAAGAACGTGTTATAGCCAAACATTGACAAAGCGTCGCCATTGCTTTCCAAGGCATATATCATACAAAACAGCGGTGACACGTGCATCAGTCAAGCGTCGTTTACTGTTGTCCTACAAAAACTGCATTTCTTAAATAGTGACATCGCATACTACTTCCCGTGCAATTACTGATCATTTTTCATTTTCGTTTCAGTGCAAGTTCCGATCATGCTCTTGCATCGCATCTGTTAGCGCTGTTCTATTCTTAATGCATCTTCGGTTTTACCATCGAGAGGCTTTCCAGATGAGTTGAGCACATGAATACTAGAAAGGAAAGCCAGTAGCTGAAGCGAATGACCGCCGTGATGAACTTACTCTAGTTTTCCGCATAATGCAGCGAGACAGTAGTTCAGTTCATCGGTATATGGTGCGCCAAAGTAGGCCCTGTTGTAATTTGTCACTCACCGGGGACACCAGAGGCTGTTCTCGGCTGGACTCGCAACACAAGCTGTTAGACAGCTGTGCAGCACCGCATACGCTAGTGATTTTCCGGAGTACGCTATCTTGTTACTTTAAAATACAGCGAGCGCAGAGGGGAAGCTACCGGCTGTATTCTAGGCCTACATGGCAAGAAGTTTATAACTGAATACTTTTCTGCTGTAAATTTTAGGTCGGTAAGCATTGTTTTACCAATTTATTATAATTGTTAATTTGATTGACTAATTCAAGCTAGGTAAAAGAGCGAATCTTTATTCAAAACTGCGTTAGCATCAAGCACAAACACACGCACAAAGGGGGTGAAAATGACAGACTGCCTTTTGTGGCCTCAAGAGTTTTGCTTTCGCTGCTGTAGATTACAACTCAAGCAAAGTGATCTGAATCATCCGTGAATGCTTGCTCGCTGGACTGCGCAAACGTATCTGTGGTCGGCTGAGCTTCGTAGTACTCGGAAGGGGTTGAAGACTCTAAGCGCTCACTGACAACAGACTGAGGGTCTTGTGCGGTACGCATGCCTTCCTCGTGGTTCATGAAGAACTGCGCTGCCTGATTCAGCCACTGTTGAACGTGAAACGACCTGCTGCTCCAGAATGTTCCAGCTTCGGGGTTTGGGAGGGCGCTCATGGACATTCGTTGAACGTCATCTTCGTCCTGCCTAGGAGGGACCAAGGCTTCGGACCTAGCAAGTCTTGTCACATGTTCCTGGCCAGCCCCGAAATATTGCATGAGACTGCCATCTGTAGGCTGCTCAGCTGGCGTAGACACTGCCGCCATCCTGTGTTTCCAGTTTTTGGTAGCCCTCATGTTGTATCTGAAACCAGCAGTCGATCGCGAGCTGCTGCATAACGGAAACGGTGTCCGGTAGGGAGCTTTCTTGCGCATCGCCTTCACACGGTTCTCTTCAAAAAAGCTGGTAGAGGAACTTCCTTCACAGCTAGCCTGGTTGCCGACGGTATCCACGTTGGGAGAACGAGTCTCCGGTGAAAGCGATAGCACTGCGTTGTGCTCCTGCGTAGGGGAAATCACTCCGCGTCTTGCGAACTCGTCAGTGACGGTCAGGCACCCCTGCTGAATGTGATCGTCAGTTGTAGCGACGCTGTGTTCTTCATTCGGGACACCGTCGACAGCAAGGGAGCAAGTCTCGAGGAAGCGATTCAGGAGGCTGTATTCTGGGAGCGACGTGTCGAACTGAACGCCGGAGCCGACGCATTCGTCGTTTATTGCGCGGGGTGTTTGTTCAGCTGCCGCAATGCTCTCGCTGGTCATGGACATATCCTGTAGCATTAGAAACCTTTCCAACAGAGGACTGACTTCTTGGTTTTGAAGCATAGCTTTAAGCCGAGCGTCATCTCTCAGCTTTGCTTGCTCCAGAGCTTCAATCTGCTCCGGCTCAAAGATGGTATTAGTGCCAGACGCATCTGTGCAAGTTTCACCTGAACTGCTCATTTGATCTGTCGTCAACTCCTGGTACAGTGATACTGTCTTGAGCCAGTACTCTGTATGCGACTTCGTTCTTTGGTTTTCTGCTACTGCAAGTCCTTCGCTACCGCCATGTTTGCGAGAAAATCCATGAAAAGAAGCAGACTTAGGGCGCTGTGAAAAATTGGGTATTGTTTGTAGTGCCGTGTCTTTTTCTTGCGCTCCAGGCGCTGTTTTTGCGATTGCCTGGCTTGCAGAGTTAGAAAGGCTGCGTCCGTTAAAACGCTGTTGTCCCTCCATGCAATCGGCATCTGCAAGAGGAGGATGGCAAGACCAATTTCCGAAGGGAATGTAGCTCTCTGATCTGTTAAGTAGCCCAGTGTGCGGAAATGGTTTCAGGTCACGCTGCGAATTTGTCAAACTGGCGTGAGACGCGGATAACGCGATGTCTGCTGTTGGTTTAACATCGGGAGGCGACATTACTTCTGTGTAGGAGAATACGGTGGCATCAACATCAGGCAGTGTCATGTAAGCCGGCGGATTCCAGCTCACCTGACTCCTTTTAATGGTTTCGAAAGCTTCTTCCTGTTGCCACTCCTCATCTGTGAATATCTTTATCGGCTCGTGTGGTTGAGCAAGGGGAAAGTCAGCGATTGCAGGGAAAGATAAGCAAGGCACCGGTGGTTTGGACGTCGATGTGCTTTCGACTGATATGTCTGATAGCAGCCTCTCGCCTTGAGGATCGGTACTGCCAGTGCCATGCGCGTCTCCCTGTTCAATGGAAGAGGAAAACACATCTGTACTTATGCTCGTGTTTCTCGTCCGGCATGACGTTGTCTTCGAGTTGACGTCGCTTCTAGAGAGATTCTTCACATCGAGGCGATCGCCGTCAATTAAGGTGTCCTCTGACACAGCCTCCAAGTGCTGCTCTGCAAGCCTCGCCCTCCTGTTGGTGCCTGCAGTGTACTTAAAGCTCCGTGTTCTGCTTGACTCAGAAGTCAGACGCCGAGTACTTGATCGCGTATCTTCTTGCGAAGTGAGCGCGGTGCTGGTTGAGCTACTTTTAGTGTTGGAGGAGCTGCTACACGTCGTGTCGCCCTCGGCTTGCGAACTTTCCGTGCTGGTACCTTTTTTAGGTGCTGCTGTTGTCGGATAGAGCACCGCATCGCTCTGTGAATGGTTCGCCCTACTGGCATCCCCCGCCGCTGTGGACGTAATTTCACTTCTAGCACACCCTTGAACGCTAGGCATATTCAACGAAGTCACCTTAGAAGTCTCAGATGTCGCGTTGGTGCCATGGTCCGTGCCCCGTGGAATGGGATCACTAACTTTTGTATCTGTAGTGCCTTCGGGGGCAACTTGCGCTGACATGTGAAGCAGGTGTGAGTACTCTTCTTCAAGAATTTCCTTCAGGATGTTCTTCAGGTCCCCTCGTCGGAGTGAATAGAGTGGCCTGTTCAGCGCATCACTCTGGCTACTGGAGCATCGGTCTGTGTCCCTTCGCACTACCCTTCTTTCACTCGCTTCGCTTGAGACTGCTTCGCTGTGCAGGAGTGTGTCGCGCATGAGTTGACACCCGGACACTGGAGTTTGTTCGGCGAAAGCCTCGGGGAACTTTCTTTCGATGTTTTGATCCTGGTCAGAATTAATGGCTACAAGCCTGTTGATGCAGCGAATCAGCTCGTCCTCGGTGATGTTGAGGTTGATTACGTCGTCAGGGGTGGGCTGCTGTTGGCGCGCGTACCCTTTCTTGGCTGCGTCTTCCGGTGTGAAATTCGCTTCACATCTGTCTGCGAAACTTTCCGTTGGTGCATTGACGACTGCGTTCGGCGAGGGAGTTTGGGATGTAGTCTGATTCACCCTGCTCATTTGTCGATCAAGAGCTTTGCTCCATTGCTGCCTCTCCCCGCCAAGTTTAACACCAAATGGCAGTTTCAGCTTGTTAAAATGTGTAGCTAGCCTTGCAGACTTTCCTGAGAAAGTGAGTTCGTCAGAAAGCGTCAAGGAAGGCTGATGTTCCTGTGCGCTTTCTGCAGTGTCCACTTCATTCATTGCTTTTGGTTCCTGACAGCTTTTAACCTCGGTTTCTCCATCGCTGCTTCTTTTTGATGTAACTGTGCTGGCGGGATTAGTGCCCTTTTTCATGCTGGAAATAGAGTCAGGATATGATTCTGTCTTCGTTTTAGAGTGCTTGCTTGAGCGCCGCGTGCTTGAGCTGGTCCTGCTAGGTGTACCCGACATAGTCTTTTTTGTGGGCACTTTACTTTTCAACTCAGCGAGTAACGATGGAAATTCTTTTCTCGGGACCTCATTGCGATTCAGCAATGCGTCGCTATCATTAGTCGGAATCGCCTGTCCTGAGATTATTGCAGTCTGGACTGACTCACCGTGCGACTCCGCAGTGGACGTTCCACACGGACTTTGGGTTCGGCTGCATTCACCCCGGCTACGGGGTTCCTGCGCGCTCAACAAGAGCGGCCTCTCTTCTTCTCGACATTGGACAATCTTCGCATTTTTCTTGTCAAAGCTGGAGCTGGCATTTTTCAGTATGCTGCGCTTTTTCACAACTGTACCCCCTGGCTGAGCTTGCCCGACGTTCGTCATTGGCTGAACACCCCGTCCGAGTGGTCCAGCCAAGTTAGAGCTTTGGTTTGGCTCTTGAATTTTTCCGTGCTCAAGATCTGTATCGTAGTAGTGGACGCGAGGAGCTTTTCGCAACGCCGATCGATCAGAAGCACCGTCTTTGCACTCCTTGGTGAACGTTCTTTTTTGTGGAACATCGCTGTACGTAGTCTGGAAGCAGCCAGCACTCCTGGTGCTTGTCACGGCTGTCGAGTTGGGATAAAGAATAGAAGACATGAAGCTTTTGAAGGTATCGCCAGTCTTTCCAGATCTTTCGTGAGCCCGAAGCGCAGACATCTGTCTCTCGGCGCCGCAGCGCCCAGTGCTCTGTGAGAAGACACTCGGGGCCACGGGAGACTTGCGCGACCCTTTCCAGAATCGCGACCGTGACGTATCGGAGAACGAGTGATACGAATGCGACGCCCTGCACTGGTTGCTGTCTTTGATTAAATACGTGCGTTTGGGCATCGTCCAGTTCTGAATCACTGGGTAAGCGTCCACTGGACATGTATAGCTTCTGTACGACTCTAATGCTGGGTCAGGGCGCGAACCAAGTAACGAGGCTTCCATGAGCTGTGGCAGTAGTTTCTGTTCTGACATGGTCTCGCTGCGGATAGCTTTCGGTTTTTGTGGAGCCTTTAACGGGATGTCTGAACACACCCCCTCCTTCGATGATGCGCTACCCTTGACCCCAGAAAACGGTTGACTCCAAGTGGGAATGTCGGCCTGTAGTTTGGTCTTGTCTTCCCCGGCACCCTTGTCCATTCTCTGCATTCCACCGGCACGACATACCTCCCCGTTGTTTTCGATGCAGTCCTTCTCATCGCAGGGCTTGCACGAGTCTCCATAGGACACGTCGTCGACGCTTCCGGCGTCTCGGCGGTTGTTTGACAGAATCTTGTTTCGCAAGGTAACGAGAGTGTGTGAGTAAATGGACCTCGCCGCGTTACTGACGGGAAGCATGTCGACCGGAAAGTTTTCCTGGCAACGCTTGATACGGTCGCTGGAGAATTCTATGGTGGGCTCACCTTCGCTGCCTGCCTTCTTGGAGCTCACGTCGGCGACAGCCTCTTTCGCCGAGCCGTGCACTAGACCGATGCTGCTCCTTTCCAAAGCCAACTGATGAAGTACCATTTTCATAATTCTTTCCGCGTCCGACTCGGGGTCGAATACGTGCCCCGCGGACGCCTGCCCACCGGAGAGGTTTTCGGGCGATTCGTCTTTTCCGGCAACCCCCGCTTTGCGGGGCCGCCGTTCGGCTTCGCTCCGAGACGCAGATTTGCTATCGACGACGTGTCCCGTGTGCCGAGAGACCGACAGCGACGTTTCTCTACGGTCGCTTGGTTCTTCCTTTACAAGCATGAGGTCTCTAGAGGTGGGAGACAAGTCGACTCTGTCATTCTGATCTTCCACCTCATCTTGCGTGGGCAGCAGGCCTTCTGGCAGGTCGCCCGCGTCTTCGTCGGGGGACAGTGAGCGATGCACGTCGGCCTTCACCGTGGTTATCCGGACGTGACGTGCATTGGGCTTACTCGCACCCGGTACGTAAGCCGCCACGCGCATCGCCGGCGCGGCTGCTGCGCCGTTCACGCGGCGACGCTGGGCGAGGGCTCGGACCTTGTCCTGTATTTCCGAGACTATCGCCTTTGTGCTGTCCCATACATTCGGACGATCTTCTCTCCAGTACTGGCTGTGGTACGTCGGTCCCACGGGACTCTGTGAGCCGTTCCTGTTAGATAGTTTCCTGCGTAGAGAGTTAAAAGATAGTATTCAATCGACCGTGATTCTGGAGTCGAGATCGTCCTTTGCGTCTAGATCCTGTGTATGTTTAACCTTCTTCACAAAACAAAACTCTTGAAAAAAAAAACTCTACACAGTCAAATTGCTACATATTTAACTCGAAACGAATCGCCAGAAAATTTGACATCTAGAAAATTATAAAACTGAAGCTTACCTGTATTCTACATGCAAAAGTAGATTGCCCACACATTTGTGATGCGATTCCATGAGCGACGCGCCGCCCACGCAATGCTAACATTGCACCGTTCTCTAAGCATTCGTAAGCCGCTCCTGCCGAAACAGCAGCGGCCGACTGTGAGAAGCTAGCCAACACACATAAAAAATTGTCTGATAATGTTTCCTGGAACGCAATGAATAAAAAACACGCAGTGAAATTGAGGCAGGGTGCATCCTTCAACGCCTTCGAGAGAAGAACCCTAGAAAGAAACCAAGTAAGGACTGTAATCTTTAATTAGGCTGATCTCATCGCATAACAGCGATGGACTAAAGTGGGTAAAAGACGCCGAAGTCTACACTTTTAAAGCGAATTCGCCCTCACCCGATCCATTACTCGTTAACCTTGTCACTGAGTTTCGGCAAGCAGGCCCCCGAGGCAGTGCAATCGACCTGCTTTCACGCCGACAAAGTGATTGAAGAGCGTCGTCAGAGGAAGGGACGGTTGGGCAGGGCGCGAAAAGCAGGTTAGTATATAAAATTATTGCCGAAATTTTAGTTCAGAATACTGTGGCTCCTTCCTGCTTTGTTACTCAGGATGTTGACAGGAGCAATCAGTACGTTTTATACAGCAGTAGCTCTAAAAAGTCTAGTTCAGAATATCAGGCATCAACCACGCAGTGCGCCTAACTTCATCACTAATCTTGCTTCTGTTTACGACTTAATAACCCTTATGACAAGCTTGCGTAATAAAAAAAAAATAGTTACATGCACCCACCTGGGCATGGTCATACGACTCAAAAGGATGCTACGGAGCTTTCTCAGAAACTACGGAGAGGCATGCAGATTATTCTGCGAGTGGAAACCAGCCACGATTTATAGGGTTCTAGTGACTGCCAGACACACTACTGGAGTTTTGAGGCAGTCAATTTACATTAACGCTTTGATTCCGATTGCATGTATCCGAAGGATATGTATTTGCCGATGATTAAAAGAACGAAGGAAAGCGTTGGATTCTTGCTTTTCACCAGAAATAGATGCGTGCGATAACATTCACCGTGGAAGCAGTTTTGCACATTTGAAAAGATAATACAATGTATAAATGTCGCGCCTTACAGATTAGTTTACGTGAGCGTCGAAAACGCAAAGAAAAATTTGCATACGAGGCGGCCTTCGCGTGCAATATAATTGGTGTTTAATCATTGATGGGCAATATGCGTCATAGATCGTTCCTGAATAATGAAACGCGTTAATTAGGTTTCCATTTGGCCTCCTGCGGGGCAACATGACGCCATATTCGCTTGCAGGACTTCAACGGCCACAGTAGCATGTCAGAATGGAGCCATATTATGAATATTTACGGAGTCATCTATACTTGAGCTCTTTAGTGTTGCTTTGTCACCTTCGCGAAAATTAGGAGTGCGCAGAAAATAAAAACAGACATCCGAACCCAAAGCTTTTTCTCAAGCTTAGGCATTGTATCAAACCAGCTGCCAATTACTTTATCGTGACCACACCCACAGCTAAATAGCTTCAGCCGGGAGCCTAGCCCAGCCCCACCACCGTTCGGCTGCAGCCATCTCCACTGCCTTCCATCTCCACTGCCCTCCTCATCTATTTCCTCCTTTCGACGGTAAATACCACGATGGGTATCAGCGAGCTAAAGTGGACCGGAATGGGAGAATTTAACTCCGGCGACCATTATGTCTTTTATTGTGGGCACGAATCCAAGAGAAGGAATGGGGTCGCTCTCATAGTAAACAGAAGAATGGGCAAAGCAGTGCTAGGGTACAACCCCAAAAACGACCGAATGATTTCACTTCGGATCCAAGGTCACCCTTTCAACATAACAGTTATCCAAGTCTATGCACCGACAACTGCTGCTGAAGAAGCTGACGTTGAGAGATTTTATGCGGACCTACAATGCCTTTTAGACCGCACCCCATCATCAGACGTCGTTTTTCTCATAGGAGACTGGAATGCTAAGGTCGGGAGTGAAGAAATATCTGGAATTACAGGCAAGTTCGGTCTTGGTGAGCCAAATGAAGCTGGGCAGAGGCTAGTAGAGTTCTGTCAAGAAAACAACCTAACCATAGCGAATACTCATTTTCAACAGCACAAGAGGCGCCTGTACACACGGATTTCACCGGACGGTCTGTACAGGAATCAGATCGATTATATTATTTGCCGGCAGAGATGGAGAAGCGCTATACAAGCAGTAAAAACAAGGCCTGGGGCCGATTGTGGCACCGATCATCAGCTTCTTGTTGCCAAAATTAAGCTTCGATTGAGGAAAACGCAGAAAACTAGAAGGCCTTTCAGGTATGATCTGGATCAGATTCCATTAGAATATGCTGTGGAAGTGAGGAATCGATTTCAAGAATTAGATCTAGAAGACAAAGAGCCCGAAGAGATGTGGACTGATGTTCGTGATATAATACAAGAAGTTGCTACTAAGGTAGTTCCAAAGCAAAAGAAATGCAAAAAAGCAAACTGGTTATCTGAAGAGGCTTTGCAAATAGCTGAGGAAAGGAGGATGGCGAAAGGTATGGGGGAAAGAGAAAGATACAAGGTTCTCAATGCGGATTTTCAGAAAATAGCAAGGAGAGATAAGAATGCCTTCCTGAACATACAGTGTCAAGCAGTTGAGGACAACAGCCAATTAAGGAACACAAGAGCTCTGTATAAGACAATCAAAGATATCAAAGGAAGCTTCTGTGCTAAGCTGGGCGTGATAAAGGACAAACGAGGCAAGGACCTCACTGAAGCCTCAGAGATAAAGAAGAGGTGGCAGGAATACACAGAAGAACTGTACAAGAAGGACCCGGATGTGCAAACCCAACATAGGACGGTTGTGATTACTGATCTCGAGCCGGGCATCCTGAAGAGTGAAGTTGAATGGGCCTTAGCCAGCCTTGCTAAGAACAAAGCTAGCGGAATTGATGGTATTCCAGCTGAGTTGCTTCAAAACCTCAACCACGACGCTGTTAACACACTACATACATTATGTCAAAAGATTTGGACAACCCTGCAGTGGCCACAGGATTGGAGGAGGTCAGTTTACATCCCCATTCCAAAGAAAGGCAGTGCCAAAGATTGTTCCAACTACCGCACGATCGCGCTTATTTCGCATGCTAGCAAGGTGATGTTAAAAATCCTGCAAGGTAGGCTGCAGCAGTATGTGGATTGGGAGCTTCCGGACGTGCAAGCTGGGTTTCGCAAGGGCAGAGGAACTAGAGACCAAATTGCCAACCTTCGCTGGATCATGGAAAAAGCAAGAGAGTTCCAGAAACCCATTTACTTCTGCTTTATTGATTATGCGAAAGCTTTTGACTGCGTAGATCCCAGCAGATTGTGGCAAGCTCTCCAAGAGATGGGAGTTCCAATTCACCTCATCTGTCTCCTCAGGAACCTTTATGAAGGGCAAGAGGCCACAGTCAGAACTGGGCATGGTCTTACTGATTGGTTTCCGATTGAGAAAGGGGTGAGGCAAGGCTGCATACTGTCGCCCTGCCTATTTAACCTATATGCAGAGTGCATCATGAGAAAGGCCGGTCTGGACGAGTCTTCAGCTGGAGTGAAGATTGCTGGAAAACGTATCAACAACCTTAGATATGCGGATGATACCACTTTAATGGCAGAAAGTGAAGTGGAACTCAAGAGACTTCTGATGCGCGTACAAGAAGAGAGTGAGAAGTTTGGGCTTAAACTGAACATTAAAAAGACGAAGATCATGGCGTCTTGCCCTATCAAGTCCTGGAGCATCAATGGACAAGAAGTGGAAGCTGTGACAGATTTTCTGTTCTTGGGCGCCAAGATTACCTCGGAAGGAGACTGCAGCCATGAAATTAAGAGACGCCTGCTTCTGGGAAAGAGAGCAATGGTTAGCCTTGACCGCCTAGTAAAGAGCAGAGACATTAGTCTGCCAACCAAGATCCGTATAACCCGTGCTATGGTCTTTCCAGCTGTGATGTATGGATGCGAGAGTTGGACTGTGAAAAAGGCTGACCGCCGAAGAATTGACGCGTTTGAATTGTGGTGCTGGCGAAGACTCTTAAGAGTTCCTTGGACTGCCAGAAGATCAAATCAGTCGATATTGTCGACCATATACCCTGACTGCTCATTGGAGGGTCAAATTCTAAAGTTGAAGCTCAGCTACTTTGGTCATTTGATGAGAAGAGAGGAGTCGCTGGAGAAAGATTTGATGTTGGGAAAGGTTGAGGGTCGCCGGAGAAGGGGTAGGCAGCGAACGCGATGGTTAGATGGCATTCTCGAGGCATTGCAGATGAAGCTATGTGATGTTAAGAAGATAGTGAGAGACCGGAAAGCGTGGCGTGACATGGTCCATAGGGTCACGAAGAGTCGGACACGACTGAACGCCTGAACTGAACTGAACTGATAAGTGGTGAGGGAGAGATCTTCCTTTCTAGCCTCTAGGCTACTATATGCTCTCCTACTCTACTCCTAGCATAAGCTCCCTTTCTCTCTCATTGTAAAGTGTAGATGACTAGAGAGTGTAGTAAACCAGGAAACCAAATTGTATGTGAGCAACGGAGTTTAGAAACCGAAAAGAACGGAAACATTCGTGGCTCATTTCATGGGGCATCCTTTTTAAACGCGCCTTATATTCACCGTGCGGATGCCGACAGTGCGAGCGTCGCATTCTATTTGTCTTCCTCATGGCAGAATAAGTAGATTTCCACTTGAAATCATGCATGTCTCATGCCTTGCCCTGCCTGTGCCATGCCTGTGTCCTGTCTGTGCAATGGATGTGCGAGAAGTATTCGCATTTTAAGAATATTTATTTAAATGCATGAACAGCCTTCCCGTAGTGACAGGGATTCTGCACTGCTAATGTTGCTTTCCAGTCCAAGATTCTGGGACACATTTCAGCTGCGAGGCAGCTGTGGGATATTCTTGGACACAGTTATACACTTGTCGAAGGAAATAGTTTATGCTTCAGATGTGTGGCAAATCGTCTATTTTAAAGTTTACCTCGCGCTCGAAGCGAATAGCCAAAGCTGCCCTAAAGAATCATAAAGCTGCATTTTTGAAATTATTTGGGATGTTGGTTGGTTTGGTTGATTTGTGGGGTTTAACGTCCCAAAGCGACTCAGGCTATGAGAGACGCCGTAGTAGAGGACTCCGGAACTTTCGACCACCTGGGATTCTTTAACGTGTTTGCGCCGTATTGTAAATTATTTATTTTTAATATATTCAACTCTTTATAATACTGTCTCAATTTAAGATATGTAGCCATGTTCTGCTTCTAACGTTTTTCCTGCTTTTGATGGGAGATCACTGTGGTGCGTTTTTTATGTAACTGAGGGAGCTGTGGGTAATCTAAGGTACGCTTAGGGATCTACTGACAGAAATAGTCTAAGATTATAATGCGTGCCAAATATTGCTTCTGAAGTTTGTGCTGCGCTGAAGAGAAATGTTTCCAACTATCATTGGAAACAAAGGGGGTGTGTTCTTGAAAACTGAATCCACTACAAGTCTGCCGAGAGCAGATCTAAGAACATCATAGTTGTTATCGTGATGTCAAACAATGCGGAAAAAAAAGTCAAATTCAAAAGCTTACATTTACACCAAAAATGTCCAACACTCCTGTGTATGAATGATCTGGCGGAAGCCCATAGCGCTGCTTGCATTGTGGGCGTAAAAATGTCTGTAAATCATGCCTTGCTCCTTCGACGCATGACGATTTATACAGCGCCACATAATGCCAATGTTTTGAAACCAGTAAAGGGTATTTGTGGGCGTTTCTTTGAGAAGGCAGCATGGGTTTACAGCCAAATACGCACCTTTGGCTAATGTTTGTTTGTGGGGTTTAACGTCCCAAGGCGACTCAGGCTGTGAGAGACGCTGTAGTGGAGCACTCCGGAAATTTCGACCACCTGGGGTTCTTTAACGTGCACTTACATCGCACAGCACACGGGCGCCTTGCTTTTCGCTTCCACCGAAAAGCGGCTGCCGAGGCCGAGATTCGATCCCGCGTCTTTGGGAACAGTAGTCGAGTCCCGTAACCACTGCGCCACCCCGGCGGGGTATACTTTTGGCTATTAGAAATGCAAAGTTAAAATTTGGTGTCTTTTGCATGGCAGGTGAACCGTTTCGATGACAGTTGTCGCTTTCGGTAACTTACAGAACGCAATGATCAAGGATGCTATCTCCGCATTTTACTCTCTTCAGTAAACGCTAACTTACACCTGTTCATTAAAAAGTTATCACGAACTTTCCCACGTATAAGCCAATGCGGAGTTTTTGTATACCTTTAATTATAATTGACCCTTTAGCTGCGCTAAATCAGCCCCATTCCTCTTTAAAAAAATATATGATAGATTCGTCCAGGACCTGACGGACATAACTTTCAATATTCGCGCTCGCCTCCTTTGAAAGAGGCAACCAAGCAACGAATTAGTGTCTGCGCTGCGGAGCAGTCCGCTTCAGCTATAATGCTGTATGACAGGAGCAGAACGTAAGTCCTCCTGCGTCGAGACCTTTTGGTGTTAAGGGTACCTAAAGGGCTCCGTCATGAAGCTGAGAAGCAGACCCCGTTTCTTAGTTACTTTTGCGCTAGCCAGTATAAAGAACAGGCCACCTTTTTTTCTGTACTTATTCGTCGTCTACTAGTGGTGCCAGGTCGGCTGTATGTCATACATCTTTATTTCCTCTTTGTTCTTCAAAATAGTCATTTGGAGTACATCTCTCAATATCTTTCGTTCTATTTTGTTAGGGCTGCTCGACCACGTGGAACGGGCCGGATAATTTTATTTTCATTTTTTCCCGTCTTCGATACTTATTTTAGTTTGAGTTTGCTCGCTTTTGAGTATCCTACTGGCCATAAGGCTGGCCAGTAATGACTCAATCTCAGATACATTTTTTGGTGTTGCGTAGGGAACCCTGAACACGAGACACGTCATTAGAAGAGATGGCGTTCTTGCCTTTAGCTATGGCCTCAACGTGTGACTGTCATTCCGTTTTTGGCTTCATTGCTTCAACACCTCGCCCTCACACGACGACCTTAATAAGGGGTGCGCTTGAATGTGTTGGTCCTCTTTCCTAAAATGGACTGGACCAGGATACGTAACAGGAAGGTTTTTTTCTCGATTGAGAGCAGCTGTTATTTACACGATCAAGAAAACGCTGGATATCATGGGTAAAACTCTTTAATCGCTTTTTCGAGGCACGATTACGACATGCTAATCGTTATCACCATGTAAGTGTAATGACAACTGTCTAGAAACAGGTGGGCAAATTTTTTAGTGCTGCTTTGGAGATGCATAGTGTAACATTCTTCTAGTATGTTCTATTTAATTTGTATAACCTAAAACGCTAACTGGAAACTCCAAGTGATATGGGAGACGTGGCGTCATTGGCTCAGGTTTGAAGACCACGTGACCGATGAAAATGTGGTAGACGACTGAAAGAAGGAGAAACAAAAGCTCGCAAAACGCTGCCGCTTATACCACTAGCATCTCAAATAAAAAGTCGAAGCAATGTACAGGCATATATGCGTAGTTTTAGAAACGCTGTTAATCTACAACCTGCTTATATGGTGGGTTAAAAATTAGATGAGTGTTTTTTATTATGGTCCTATAAGTCATTGATGAAAAAATAGGCCGGACAAAATCTGCCAACAATTAGTTTGCGACGGATATAAAAAACAAACTTCAGTTCATCTTACCTTACAACAACGAGGATGACGCCTATGACGCCTATGAAAATGATAACTCCCGCTGTCCAGGATATTGCTTTGGATGCTCTGGGAGTGATTCCAGCTGGAAACAATAATCTTATTCAGTTTATAGCATTCTACCCCTACGATATTGATAAATACTGTGCGACAAATGGAAATCAGAGGTTCCGAATTGGGTGAACCCCAACATATTAAAGAAGAATTTTTTTTAGGCTCAAAAATGTATTTTGTACAGAGTAATTAAAGAGCAAAATAATCTATATCTAGAAGGCTTTAAATGAGTCTCGCGAGCTGTGAATTTATATAAAAAATAGAGCCGGAGTGAAATACCTTTCAATACAAAAAAGGGCATGAGAAAAAAGAATGGACCTATCCTATCTTACCGAAGATATCAGGCGTAACTATTATCGGTCCGCATCCACCTCACATTTCATTCACAACTGCCTAACCTTAGTAGAGTGGAGAGATGGGCCAGTTGGTACATATTGGTGAAGATTAAAACCAGCGGAAATATGCAGATAAAGAGAGAAGCACACAACGCTGGACTGATAGCTGAGTTTATTGCTAAGAAACAGACATTCATATATACCCTTGAGCGAAGAAGCAACACATGCGATGTGGCAAGAGAAAAAATAAAATAATAAAAATGATAATTACGGGGAAATTACCTTAACAGCACGCTATCTATGTGCGCTGTAAAGACCTTATCAACTGAAATTCTTTATCGTACAAGGTGCCAGAAGTTTCGCTAACACATTGACTCACGAACTACCAGACCGCAACAGTATTAGGTTTTTAGACATTGTTCTGACGTAGCATGACAGTGGGCACCTTTGCTGGGCCTATGCTCCAAGTACAAAGAAGGCCTTGCTGCCATACAGCTCATGTCATTCAAAGTTAACTAAAAGGAGTGTAGCTAACCTGTGTCTCAAGAACTCGTTGCAGAAAAGCTGATTTCACACCGGGTAAGATAGCTTTCTGCAACAAGAGCAACGTTTAATAGAATCAGGGTTTCCTGTGCATGTAATTAAAGGAATCTCTGGAAAACTGCTTAAAGCAGTGAAGACGAAGCAAACGAAGCTGATAGATAAAATGGAAAAGAGAAAGATCGAAGTTATGCCTTACGTGCACACGCTTTCCCACAACATAAAAAAGGTCGCCAATCGTCAATGTGTTCAAGTGTTTTTTTCCGCTCCACGTAAATTGGCTACGCTATGCAGGAGAATTAGCAAAAAGGCAAAGACACAGTGCACGGTGAACCATGAGACGGATTTTGTACCTTGTGCAACTCAAGTTGTGTATTACATTTCATTATCAAGCGGGAATATGTACGTCGGACAGACAGGTCGGTGCTTAAATACCCGACTTCGTGAGCATGAAAGATCCGTACACAGGCCGATTTGCCGAAACACTGCAGGACGCATAAATGCAGGCCGCTGCTTAAGAAAACAGTTAACCTGGGGCGGGGTAAAACAAAGAGAAAATGCGAAATCCTGGAAGCTTTTCACATTATAAAAAATGATATGACTTGAGTTAGCGAAACTTCTGTCACCTTGTACGATAAGAATTTCAGTTCCTAAGATCTTTACAGCGCACACAGATAGCGTGCTGTTAAGGTAATTTTCTCCGTGATTATCGTTTTTATTATTTTATTATTTCTCTTGCCACGTGCGCACGTGTTGCTTCTTCGCTGAAGGGTGCATATGAATGTCGTTTTTTTTTGCAATAAACTCAATTGTCAGTCCAGCGTGTGCTTCTTCCTTTGTCTGCGTCTTTTCGCTGACTTTAATATTTACCAAGATGCCTAACCTTAGTAGAACATTCAGCTGGGCAAGTTCGTATAGGTCTCATATACAGACATGACATTTTAGTGACTATGTACTGTTGCGAGGGCTGGATGGAGTCGGATGACGTTTACGCCCGACAAATTTGCTCACACAATTACGGCTAAAATTTGTTTATTATATTACCCTCGAGTTAGCAGAGTAGCCAGTGACGCTTTACGCTATGTGGTGCGCATGGTGAAACAAGTGTTAGCAGACAGCTTTCTAAATTTGGTGGACGAAACACTACCACTACATCTAGTAAACACGGCGTATTAGGTGTCATCACGCAGGAGCTGATATCTCGACGTTTCGCTCGAGTTCCTGAACCGCGGCAGCTCCATAAAGGCGTGGGCTGGAAATAATGAACCGACTTGGACGTAAACATTGATGTGGCTTATGGCAAGAATAGGCTTCATAAATACGGATCGATCAAAGTGAGTTTTCAGTTTTCAGCTCATAACATAACCAAGGTAGCTGCATATCGTATTTGTGATGGTCAGCTTAGCATGATCGAATTATGAAGCCGAAAGTGCACAGTAATGGCCATGTTGGCCATTTGGTAAGGTTGTGCGAGTTTTCTAACGAACCCCATTTGGAGTAATATTATTCCGCTGTAATTTAGAGTGAGCACAGTGAAGAGTCTGATATATTTATAATTTCTTACTTACTAAACTTTCATGCCGAATGAATTAACTACGAGAATGCTTACACGTGTAGCGAATGTTACTAAAGGTGTCTTTCGTCCTCCTGTTATGTAACATGGTAGCTAGGTCGGTTCGAATGCACAAGGCGGACAATTTCTGAAGAAAGATGGTTTCATTTCAGCGGCGCACGAGGCAACGAGAGCTGAAATGTAGACGTTGTTTTCTACGCTTGGTATAATTGGTCTTAGACGTATCTGGGGCAATAAAGGTTTCGCACAGCGTGGCATGATAACACAGTCTGTGAAAAGGAATAGCATAATGTTTTATGCGTGGCGTTCAAAATCTGCAACGTTCAAGCGTCCAAACCGATTACACTCGCTATACGTATAAAGGGAAGATAGAACGAGCTCCATTATTCTGCACCAGCTCAAGTGAGGTAATGACCATATCGTGGTAATAATCCATTTGGTGGCGCCATATTGCAGCTCAGGACGTATTGAAATTTTGTGAAGTAACAGTTTTAGGAACACGTAGTTTAAAAAAGATGCGGACCACTTAACTGAACATGCGATTAGCACGGTTAGGAATGAGCTTAGTCTGACAGGCCCAAGTAAAGTTAGCTATGATGCAGGCACCCATTAGTTTATAAGCGGTGATCGCTTCCAAGGGAGCGCTTTTAGGCAGTATTTGCACCGGAGAAATATTAGCGTGTCTTGTTTATAGCGTAGGCTTATTGTTAATAAGCTGCATAAGTCTTTCATTACACTAACTATAAACTTTAGAAAGGTGATCTTAAAGATTTTCATAAACATCGCGATATTTTATTTTGTGAGAAAGAACGCTGTCGCCAGGAAACAGGTTAATGTTAAGATGCGTACTGTAGTAGAGAGGTAATTAATGCTATAAACAAAAGGGACCCAAGAACTGAACATCAAGTTCGGTTCAGTTCAGTTCAGTCGTTCAGTCGTGTCCGACTCTTCGTGACCCTCAAGTACACCCGACTAAACTTCACTGAAAAAAAAGTGTAGCAATTATCAGCGGAAATTAACTGTACTCTGGAAAGAAGAAACCAATCAATTCATTCCCGCAAGTTTTAGTTAACATTCAATTCGTCAATTCGTCTAGTATTTAGGAAGCAAGTGTAAAGAAAGTTTCGCAGCAGTAACTTGCTTTCTGCGATAGCTCTATCTCAGGCCTTTTTTTTACTTACTTTGTCCATATTTCGCCTGACACTGCTACACTGTGCCAGAGATGAGGAAAAAAATATCCCCTGCTCCTAGCAATAACTACGCACTGAAGCTGAGAAAATAGTGCCATGCTGAAACAAAAGTGTTTTAAGAAAACAAAACCCAACAAATTAACAACATATATCCTCATGTCTTCTCTCTTTAACAATGCCTGATCTCTGCATCAAGACTCAAGAACGGCTTTTACACCGTAAATTAAACAAAATCTGTTAAACAAGACAAAATATTGCAGTAGTAGAGCAGAGAGACAACCGTTCGTGAGTCAATAACCTGATTATCAATGGAGTTAATTGTCAAAGCAACAACGAAGGATACCCAAGATTTTCAGAAAAGCTTATAACAGGCAAAATTTCTTACAGTAGACGAACATTTTTAGGACACTTATTATCCGCCTTTAAGGGTATGACGGTACGGCGTTAAATATAGAGAGATTTAGCTCAGATCTGCCACCGTGACCCTCTACCGCGCGTGGGCAGGGCGCACAAGCTGATTGTTCCCGACGTGGCAGGTCTATGTGCCGACATCCAGTATGTGGCGCCATCTATCGGTGTCAAGGGGATCTCAGCATGCGCAGTAGAACGCGCGGTGGCGGATCACGGTAAGCGGATCGCGGATAACGGTAATCTAAACTCTAATGGCTCGCACCAGCGCCTCTCCATGCGTTCGCATGCATGCACTTTGGTGCTCGCCTAATTACTAATGCCTTCATTAAGGCCTCTATTGTCTATCGCACACTAATTAATATATCGCCGATGCGTTGGCCGATATCGGCCCCGACACATCGACTTGGAGCAATGATCCTGGCCAAAGGGCAGCGGAAAACGTTTCCTAGCTCTCATAAGCACACATTTGTGAGCGATGGCATTGGAAGTTCATAAAAGCCCCGCTTTAACTGAACCGTACATATATGCCTGCGTGACCTAGGGTAGCATCTCTTATTCGATATCCCAGGAGCCATGTGTTTCAATTCCACTTCCCTCGTCTACCTTGAAGGGACAAACCTGAGTTGGCACCTGCTGTCAATGAGGACATGCTGTAAGATGTCCGGATGTCGCACATACCGCGGAACAATCAGCGCCATCATTTCACTGACAGACTACAATGGGCCAGAGGCATAGTCATGGTGTTTAGCTAAAGAATATTTTTGAGGCGGTTCTGTAAGGTTACGTGTGTAGTCGCGGCTATGGGCCGTCATGCGTCAAGCATAAGGTAAATATGTTGGTTGGAGTATAGACACTTTAGGACGAGCATCAATTGGTGACACTTCTCATTTACCTTTATCTCCTAGCTGATAAAAGCCTTGGGTTGTACTAAAATAGCCTCAATGTTATAAAAGAAAGAACAGTTCACAACACACACACACACACACACACACACACACACACACACACACACACACACACACACACACACACACACACACACACACACACACACACACACACACACACACACACACACACACACACACACACACACACACACACACACACACACACACACACACACACACACACACACACACACACACACACACACACACACACACACACACACACACACACACACACACACACACACACACACACACACACACACACACACACACACACACACACACACACAACACACACACACACACACACACACACGCACGCACGCACGCACGCACGCACGCACACACACACACACGCGCGCGCGCGCGCGCACACACATGTATGTACCTCAGCGGCCGGATTTCCAGGCAAAAAGTGCGTATCAACATCAACGTTTTGCGAGGATCGATGAGGCTGCGCTACACAGCAAAATAGTGGCACCTCGTCATTTTAAGCAAGGTCGTCACGAACTTAAATCGATTGACAAGCAGATATTTAAATTCGATTTTCCAGGCAAAAACTGTCCCTTTTATTCACAGGCTTACTTTATCATAGCCCGAAACTTTCATGAAACTGATTTTGTTAAGAACAAAAATGCTCATATAGAGTTATCCTCAGTGCGCCTTTAGTGCATTGCCAAAAATGCCGTCTTCAATATCATCAGCCTGATTACGCCCAGTGCAGGGAAAAGCCCTTTCCCATATTTTGCTAATTAATCCGGTCCTGTGCCATCTGCGTCACCAAATATCCGTTAACTTTCTGATCACATCCGCCCACCTAACTTCCTAGCTTCCCTTGGTATTCTTGTCTTCGATCGTTGCCTTCACATTGACCCCCCCCCCCCCCCCTTTCTCTCCTCCTCACGTTCTTCTCTTCTTGATTTAGGCTAAAATATAATAAAGCCGAGTTTCTTCCCCGATCCACCTAGCTATTCTTTTTTTATTACCATTACGTCTATATTTTCACTTTCATCGAAAGCCTAATCCACAACTTAAGTTGAAGCCCTTTGTGAGCCTCCGCGTTTCTGCCCCATGGATGAGTACGTATCAAGTTCAGCTGTTAAGTACTTTTTTCTAACACGATTCTGGAAAGCTGCCGTTCCTGACCTAAGAGACACGTACCACTTAATTGCGCTCCTCATTCTATTATTTGTATTCAATTTATTTCACCGTCTTGGTCCAGATGTACAGTTTGTATCTGCCTTAAGAATATGTATTTCTTCTATTCTATAGCCTGGCAGCCTAACTTAAATTGCTGTTCCTTTCTTAGCCTGCTGAATATTAGCTTGGTTTCCTGCATGGTGTATTCAAAAATAGCCGTTCTGTTTGGCATCTATGCCATTGAGCACGGCTTGCGTTTCGTCCCTTGATTTACATAGCAAAGCAGTGTCATCAGGGAATCACATTACTAAGCTATACGTCGTTGAACTTTATCGCTATCATTGCTTATACCACCTGTCATGAAACTAAAGTACACTGGTGAGATATTTCCCGGCCTGACAAATTTGCTGTTTAGATTATTATTACATTTTTTATGTTGGACAATGGTAGCTGTGTTGCAGGTAGAAGTGTCTGTGAATACTTTACATGTGGCTTTCTATACCCTGGTTACGCAATGCATGCATGCTTGTTGATATTTGGGATAAGTCAACATTTTCTCATAAAATATGACGACTGTACAAATAGGTCGGTCCCGCGCTTTCTCTGTCATCTTAGTAAAAGTAAGAAAATGGTCTGCTGCCAGGTATCCTTTACGAAGGCCTCTGTTGTTCTTTGGAAGATTGCAGACTAATGTTATCTTTACCCTATTAGAGATTATCTTAGCAAATACCTTGTGGGAAAGGGACAGTAAGTTGGTGCGCCTCTAAAACGGTTTGGTTTGGTTTGGTTTGTGGGGTTTAACGTCCCAAAGCGACTCAGGCTATGGACACGCCGTAGTGGAGGACACCGGAAATTTCGACCACCTGGGGTTCTTTAACGTGCACTGACATCGCACAGCACACGGGCGCCTTTCTTTTCTAGTTTCTTCTTGATCGCTTTCAGGTTACTTCGGTTACCTCTTGGTTACGTGCGCATATATTGGTCTTTCTGCATTCTATTTTTGTTTAGGGGTTTTGGAACTTTGCCTTTTCTTAATCAAGTCCTTCGTCCCGTGGAAAAGCTTGCGGTATCCTGTCAGTTAGCTTCCGCTTACTTTTACTGCACTCTCTGTAATGTTATACTTCTGCACAATTGTTTGTTGCTTGAACACTAAAGTCGTCGTACTGTGTTAAAACTGAATATCTGTTCTGCAGTGACATTCTAAATTCCTGTATTCTCTCTCTTACAGTTGAATTTTGGATGAGGTTTTCGCGCATTATTTTTTTCCTTTCCCTGATCAAATCCAGGTTAATTCGAGGTGTCACCGTCGTATGGCCCGCCCATCGCACCTTGCTAAGCACGTGTACATCTTGTCCGATGCCAGGATGAATGCACCTCATTTTAGCCTCCCCAGTTATGCTTTCTGGCTTGCCCTTCCGGTTGTCCGTTTTGGGACAGAAAGAATTCACGACCCACAATTTATTTCGTTCTCTGAGCTCTACTAAGAATTCTTCCCTGCTATTTCTAGAGTCGAACGCATAGCCTCTATCCTGCTTCTCGCATACTTTGACATCGAAGTAACTCATCCATACATTATAGTGGTTTTAATTCCTTCAATACAAATTACAGTTGTTTTTGCTCTTTTCTGTCTTGCATAATTTATCATTCCTTTGCTCGTTCACCTGGCAAGATAGCACAAGCTTGCACCGCCTAAAGTTTTTACTACCTGTTGCAAAAGTTTAAAATTAAACATACGGTACCGCTTCTTTAGCTTAAATACGATAACGATAACTGCGCCCATCTGATTAATAGTATAGAACTTCTCTGTGTTGCCAGCTACGCCCTTAGCGGCCATGAACCTCAGATTTTCTTTTGGTCTGCCCGCTAAATGACGATACGCATAGCAGGTTCCCACTCATTAGCATTCTATAAGAATCATCTGTTCTCGTAATCTATTACCTGTCACATCCCCTTTAATATCCCCTGTTTCCTAAACAGCGCTGCTGTACAAATGACTGCTATTCACTGAAAGTTCTTTCACGTCGACAAAGTAGGCCGCCGCAGAATGCGCTCACCTGGAACACATATCTCTTTGTGCTTAAGAATGTTCGGCGGCTGACATGTGCACACTTGGTTGATGCATTCCACGTGGGGATTTAGGAAAGAGCATTCCACAGTGTCTGCACAGTCTTCGAAGACGTGGCGAGCTGCGACAGACGACAAAAAAAAACGCAGTAAAAACCGCGTAAGATATTCCTCCACGTTCAAATTCTGGAAACGTTATGTTCAGAAGAAATGAGCCATCGTTACCTCCGTGCTTGCGAAGATATAACAATTGATCATAAAACAGAGAGACCAGTTCTAAGACTGTGCAATTCTGGTCGCTGTTCATGTTATCAGCGCAGATGTGATTTAGCTATGTCATTGCACTTGGACGGTGTGGACAAACGTTTTAAATATGCTTGACAGAACTGCTAGACCTTTGATGGTAGACCATTATGCTTCTTCATTTGGGAATTAGAAATAAAGGGTCGACTCAGGATGTTTTAAAGTAATGACTGTAGAAGGAAGACGGACCACTCAAATAAAATGTTAGTTAAGCTCCTGTTTTATTTACTATGATACGTTTCCTACCACTTTCGAATTGGCTGAGTAAAGCATGCTCGAAGACCCATGCGGGTCTTCGGCAGTTTGTATACGATAACATTATGCATGTTGTTTTTGCTATTTGCGGCAATTCATGCGTGGCCACACGTTATGTGTTTTTTTTTTTTTTTGCAAAACGAGGCACCTCATTGGTTTATGTTCGCCGACGCTGAACGTGCCCGGCTAATGACGCGAGAGATGGTAGTACAGTTGAAAGAAAGAGCACCGAAGAAAGGCTTAGGGCTTCTTTGGAACAATGAACACGAATGACAAAAACTTAAAAAGCGTTTTTGGTTGCTGTTGTCTTCTGTTTCAGATAACAACAGAATTTCTCCCCTTCCTTCGCGTGCGCGAACGTGAACAATGTGTTCAGTGACGTGCGTCCTGTTGTGAGATGCCGGCTAAGATTAGGAACATCGTTTGTTTGTCGTGCATATGTGGTGGCGTGCCCTTTGGGAACAGGCACAGACGGCAAAGACAAAGGTTAACCTAAATTAGCACTTCGCGAAAAATTAACGCCAGAAGAATGCAGCGTTCTTGATAACGTGAAAGCGTTTATTCACTCGTGAATAAAAGGACGCTTTGCTGTTTCTTGAAGCTATCATTAATTACTCGCAATTGCTTTAACAAGAACTACAATGTGTGCGACTGTCCGGGATAAGTTATAGTGACGGCGGGTCGCAGCGTTCTTCATTTTCTTTTCTCGTTCTGCAATGCAGCCTTAATTTTGATTAAGAACGAAATTAACGTGATTATTTCAATAATAGTGTAGAGCTTCCTAAAGTCAAACTTGCGGCGGCTTCACAGAGATAAACGAAATAGAACAAAATGTTTGATCGTTAGTACGGTGTAGTTAGTGGCAGGAAATAGAACAAAATTAATGAGTTTTAGGTAATTAAGGGTAGTTAATGGCTCTATCACGAAGGGTTGCGCAGCGCACCGGCCACACAGCGCGGCTGAGTCTCGTCGGCGAGGTGGACCGGCGTGGACTCCGGGCATTGGCAGTGGCCAGAGTTTCCTCGCTTGCTGCGCCTGCAGACCTGGCCCAGCACTCGCATGCAGTCGAAGTCATCCGCGCAGCGCTTGCCGATCGCGATTTTCGTCGTAACTGCGGAAGCAAGACCCAAGCTAAGAATGTTTGCTACAACTGTGAATTAAATTTGGCTACACAGTCACTCGTTTGAAATATTTGATCTAAGCCAATTGACACCTGATTGGGCGTCTCCTGCCATCGCTGCATTCAACTGTCACAGAATATCAGAGAACAAGTCTTGATGCCGAGGATTAGCTGCGTTCACTTTTTACGGCAAAACTGAACGCGCCTTTTATTCTCTTTTTCCCTTCAGTCTTGCTGTACGAAATATTCTGTTGGCAACATTTTAATAAATGGGAAAGAAAATTTAACATTGCTGTTTACCGCCAACAGTGATTTCTTTTACATTTATTAAAAAATTATGAAGAATAAAGAATTAATAAGCTGCTTCAGTAATTCAAACATAGTTGACTGTCGGAGAAAAAACTGAAAAACTGAAACTGGAGAAAAAACGAAGCAAAAATTATTACGCCTTAGGGTCGCTTTTATTGCGGAGACTGCCGCTAAAATGTTCGAACAAGGCGCCAGCTGGCTTCAGAAAATTAGGCAGAGCAAAGTCAGTATGCTTATGTAGGAAAAGTAGCTATCCGCTTTGCATCAGGCAACAGAGCGGCACTTTTGAGCCCCTGAGCAATTATTCTTAGATGCGTTTGAGTTAATTAGTCGTTCGAATTCTAGCCTAAGCGATGAATTTATTTCCAGTCTGTTTCGCTTGAAGAAAATTGGATTTCTTTCTTAATTTCGAGAAAGTGTTACAGGAACCAACATTTACCAACAAGGGGACCAATTCGCTCACTTCATTAGAGGTGACTAAGAAATCAAGCAGCATTAGGGAGGTTCTTTTATTTTCTTTTTTTTTTTTTGTATCACGTGACGAAGGCGTGCGGCCAGGGAAGACCCCGGGAACCTTTCAGCTCTCGCCTTTCTTTGTTGGGTGAGCTGCGCTTCAATGTGACGACTCTTAAATAGATTACGTTTAACGTTAACAAGCTCACGTCTTCGAAGTCGATCACTTGGTAGGTGCACTCAAATTGGTTGGCGATGCGATTGCATTCTCTGTTCATTGAACGGATGCACAGAACGCATCCACCTCACCAAGCGCACCGGCCACAAGACTGCCTTAAAAAAAGTGAAACACGTGGAACGCAATCTCTTTAGGAGGCGTCTCATCGAATTGTAATATACACCCGCTTTACAACGGCGACACTTAAGTGGCCTTGCTCGCTCATCAGCAAAGAGACGGCTAATGTCCCTTCCTGCCGATGCTGCTAGGCGACTCCTCAGTCTTCCTGATGAAAGGATCCGGTAGGCCTCAAAAAAGTTGAATTTAAATGAATATTGCTTTTAAAGTAACTTTCTCTCGACGCTCATATTTTATCCCAACGGGACAAACCTCCGTCGGAAATGCTCCCCTCGAAGTTAGTTGACAGGTTCCGCCTTTAAAAACCACAATTTCGTTATAATCGATAATGCATAAAAGTGGAAAACGATAAATAACGAAATTGCCTGTAAGCGTGTTTCAGCTATTCCAAACATAGCTAACACATTGAAAAGAGATTAATGTGAGAACTTCACCGGGAACTACTATGTGGAAAAGTGTTTTGGTATGAAGCAACGCTTAAGAATGTCTCTCAAAGTGTGTATTTTCCCAGCTAGTAAGGCTATGACTTACAATAAGATGTGAATGGAGTGGTCGAGGGCTTGGGCATGAACAGAACTCCTTGTCTGGGTCCTCGTCGTACGTAGAGGTTTGGTTTCCACTCGCGGCTCTCTCCGATTTCAGCTCGGACGCTGCGAGAGAAATCTCACTGCTTAAAACGAGGTCTAACTTGACGCTAACGAGCTCATTATGCTAATGAGAGGAACTATTTTTTTTAGCTCGTTGTTTCTTCCCAGTGGGACAAAAGGACTACTCGAACCTCGGGAAAAATTTGAAAGAAAAAAAAAACGCTATCCGCTTGCACATCTGCCATCCCGTGCTACCTCCAAAATTTAGACATTTAGGATCACCAGCAAGAACTGCGATCGCCTAAGCATAGCGCCGATTTTACACGTCCTTCCTAAATTGCAGATGTGAGAACAGGCGCACTTGTTTCATCAGATATTGAGAGCAACATAAAAAGTTGGCTCTCTGCGTTGACGTATATTCCTTCAACCAATTCTGCACCCTTGTTTTTCTCACTACAACGACCCCTTATATATCACCATACGCAGAAAACACCGCGTGAATGCGGTGAACATTTTTCTATTTTATAGGAGCGACAAAGTGAGCTGTAAATGCACCACAATCCCCTTGAATCCCCTTCCCCCCCCCCCCCCCCCCCCAAAGAAACAAAAAAACGAAAAGTTTATTCGCACATTCTAAAATAACCGAAACGATTCACGTTATCCTGTACTTGACCGCAACGTACCCGGAAGAAGCTTGACATTTCAACTTAAAGTTGAAATACGTCAACCAAAAGAAGCTTTATTTCACAACTTTACATTTTAATACGTTGGGCAGTTGTGCTTTCACTGCCTGCTTTTCATCGCAATGCAGTCAAATGCGAATAAGGCTAGACAAACGCAGTGCTTAAAAAAAACAAAGCGTGCTGCCTTTACCTTCGATATATTGATTTCTGTCCTCCTCCAGCACCCCACAGAGGTTGTCTAAGTAACCAGGTAACCCCTGTTCGTGTGCTTGCTTGCTCTTGTGTGCGTGCGTGTGCGTTTGTGTGCGTGCATATATGTGTGCGTGCGTGTGTGTGCGAGCTGAAACGGCTGCGAACGATTTTGTCACTTTTTAAAAATGTGATCTTCTTTTTATCTACCAACAACATTAGCAAGTGCACTGTGTGAGGCTTAGTTACCGCCAGGTGAAAAGCGCCCGCCAAGTCGCCTGTCGATCCGCTTTTGACAGCTTCATCCGTCATCGTGAATCAGGCGATCGAGGCGGGGAACGTTTAACCCGCTACGGACCACACCTTCAGTAATTTAGGGTTCACGAGGGCGTTCGCCGAAATTGACCTGAATTTGTGGGTGTGCACAAGAAAAAGCAACGCTGAGAAAGGGTGAGGCGTACCGAACACACTGGGCAACTGCTCATTTAGTCAGAGGCCGATGGCCTCTCAGAAATGCCCGCCTTCACTGGCATGGAATGGGTGCAGATAGAAGAAAAGTATCGACACGTTTCATTTATTACTGTCATTCTGTCTATGGTAGCACACCGTTAGGCCAATTTTTCCTTTCTATTTGAAAGTATTGTTGCCCTTGCATCGTCATTGTTCTCATCATTTGTGGAAATGCTGTTTATATCGAAGAAAATGCGAACCATTCATTTCTGACATACTCTCTACATCAGAACTAGCTGTGCATGCATTGCATTGTTAACACCATAAAAAATGCAAATAGCCGGCACTTAAAATGCTGCATCCACCAAAATACTGTAGTTTATAAATCCGATTAGAATACCACAGCATTGCTGATTGCACGCGACACATCACACATCATTACGGGGGACAAACAGCCTTGGGTAAAAACTTTTCACTTCAATGCTATGCCACCAAAGTAGTTAATTTTCACAAAAAACATTATCCTAAATTCATTTCTGTATGCTTCATAGAAATCAGAAATAAATATAATAAATAGACGTGAGCAGCAATTAGCAAAAGAAGAAAATTTCCACAACAAGCTTGGATTTTGGAGATGATGGTTCGTTATACATAAATGAGCATTGGTGTCCTGAACTGAAAATCCTGCTTGGCAGAACTGCCGAAAAAAGCAAAAAAAAAAAAAAATAAAAAATAAAGCGTGCAAACTTTTTAGGGCTTGAAATGGAAAAAGTTTGGCTGAAAAACTGACAACTCGTTGGTCATCCGTATCACCTCTGAAGATACCTTAAAAGAAGTAGTGTGATTTTGGTAGCCCTTTTTTAAGTAATAATCTACATATGTGTCTTGCGTGTCTTTCTAAACGCGATATGTTTGAATAGAAACAATTTTAAATTTCCGCATGTGAATATATGAGCATAACCAAAAATATTGTCTCTCTGTTCGCTTTATTTTTTGTACGATTTCATCGCTTCATCTGAGACCTGGTTGAAGCCTAATGAGTTCATTATTATTCCGAACTTTAACACCGTCGCTCTCTCGCGGCCAACGTTAGCACGTGGCGGTGGAGTGGCATTGTACGTGCATGAGAGAGTCTCCTTCAAACATTGTCCAAAAGTGACCACCCAGATCCTAGGACCACATAACATGGTATTACTGGAACTAAATTCTAGAATACTATAGGGGTTTTATACCGTTCTCTAGGCTCAAATATGAGCTTTTTTTTCTTTGACATCTCAGAAGTTATATTAGACCACTTTGCCTTCCATAACATTCATGCAATAATATGTGGTGACATGAACGTTGACACCGTGCGTCAGTGTAGCACTACGTATATAAACTTGACTGAATACTAAGTTTGTTTTTATCAACTAGAACATCAAACTCAAGTGGTCTCCTCCTCCGCTAAGCTCACTGACCATATTATTTGCAACATTGATGTCTCAGTGGTCATCACAGGTACTATAAATATTGATATCTTTGATCATTTTCCAGACTTTTTTTATGCCAGTCATTTCCTTGAATAGAAACTAAGAAAGTGTTCAAGCACAACTGTAGATTACAACCTTTAAAGTTATCGCTTACTCAGCTTGCAGTTAAATACTCAGAACGGCATGAATGTTAACGCAGAGTTGGACCACCTGATTAGTGTTCTTAAATCTTGTCTCACCGAGACTACTGTTGATGCAAAATCCTATTATTGCCATCCAGAGTGTCTTTGGGTGACAGACAAGATTTTGGTCACTATTCAAACAAAGATAAATGGTTTAGGAAAAACAAGAAATCAAGATCATGACAACTGTCGAAGCCAGTATAAACTCTACCGAAATAAAACTCTCGCCTTACTGCGAGCAAGCAAAAAACACAATCGCACCGCCCTGATTGATATTGTCACCTGACGGTTCGAGGTAGCGCTTGAACGACAAAGAAGTTGGAGACTCTCGCGCGCTTCGGCTAGTTAACCCCTGTGGACTCTTGAGCTTGTGTCTTCGTGCTACCGTTTCTCGGGAATCTCTCTCTTGACTGTGTGTATCTGCCCCTGTTGCCGGTACCCATAAATCCCTGTCTTCGTGACAGTTTTGGTGGAGGTGCTGGGTAATTGTCCTCTCAATGTCGCACACCCCTCCGCGAACCAACGACACCGAGCTTTTGCCTGTGGACACGCCAGTTCATCGTGTCAGCCGGAGGAACCTGGGCCTTCCTCCCGAACACGGGCCCTTGGAGTCCACTTCAACAACGAGCCTCCGGCCAGCCACGCAAAGCACTACGACAGTCATGCAAGGTACTCCTGTTTACGTTCAAAACCCCCGAGTGCCGAAATCGTTCCATGGCACTGCGCATGACGACGTTGAGGATTGGCTAACTCAGTTCGAACGAGTCGCATCCTTTAATCAGTGGGACGACAATTTAAAGCTACGGAACGCCACTTTCTGCCTCGAAGACCATGCTTTGACATGGTATGAGAACCGAGAAGGCACAATAACATCATGGCCTCAGTTCCGCCGTCTTATCGTAGAGGCGTATATCAGCCTGGATAAGCGCGAACGAGCAGAACGTGCTCTACAATCTCGAAAACAGATGCCAAATGAGTCCGTCATGATGTATGTTGAGGACATGACGAAACTATTTCGACGTGCGGATCCCAACATGTCTGAAGAGAGAAAGTTGCGCCACCTCATGCATGGGGTTAAAGAGCAGCGTTTTGCTGGTCTTGTACGTAGCCCACCAACTACAGTTACCTCATTTTTAACAGAGGCGGTCACCATGGAAAAGATCCTACACCAGCGCCGCTCGGCGGTCTACGACAGCCAAATCCTCGCTACGACTGCTGCCGAGCCTCTTACAGCTGCTGTAAGAAATACTGAACAGCTCCGAGATCTTATTCGTGCGATTGTACGCGAGGAACTGCAGAAGGTTTGTGGCACGTTCCAACCCAGTGGTGATTCTCTCGCACATATGATCCGCGAAGAGATTCAGCAAGTCACGCAGCCATCTCTGCATGTTGCTGAAGCTCAAAGTACCCCTGTTCCTGATTATTCTCGTCCGACTTACGCTGACATTCTCCGACGCCCAGTTCCCGTCCAAGCTCCGTTGTCTACGTTACCACCAACCCAGTGCATGCCCGTCCAGCAGCCAATGCAATACATTCCTGTACAGCAGCCTACGCGGTACGTGCGGCCACCGCGATCAAACTTTCGACGAACGGACGTCTGGCAGGCCCCTCGGAGCCGCCGCCTTTGCTACCACTGTGGGGAACCTGGTCACATTTTCCGGTGGTGCCCTTATCGGGAACTCGGACCGGAGGGTTTTTACACCAACGCACCTAGACGCACGTTCGGACAACTACCTCGTGACATTGGAGACAACCTCGCACAAGAGAGCATCCGGATGGCGCGCCGACAATCCAGGTCTCCATCCCCACGTCGGCAAACCGCTTCAACAACTGGTAACTTCCCGCGAGCACCGCCTGGTCGCTCGCCAAGCCCCCACCGGGAAAACTGAGTAGAGCGACCTCCGGGGGCGGGGCCGCTAAAGGTCAGCACAAAGAAGTCCCCCCAATGAGAACAGATATAGATTTTGGAGCAGAAACGACAGCATTTGGTTCACGAGACCGGCTATCGCTGGACATCCCTGTGTGCATCGATGGTCATAATGTCAGCGCTTTAGTGGATACCGGAGCAGACTTTTCGATTTTGAGTGGGAAACTGGCAGCGACCCTTAGGAAGGTTATGACACCATGGTGTAGCACGCAAATACGCACGGCTGGCGGGCATGTAATTACTCCTATTGGACATTGCACGGCTAGAATCCAGATTCGTACGTCAACGTTCGTTGTCAGCTGCGTCGTTCTCCGGGAATGTTCTCGTGATTTGATTCTCGGTGTGGATTTCCTGCGGGAATATGGCGCCATCATCGATCTCCGACAGCGAACGGTCTCGTTCTCAACGGAGAAAGCGGCTGCCAGCCCCACCGATGGCCAACGTACGTGCGCCCTACGGGTTTCAGCCGAGTGTGTTTCAGTGCCTCCTCGCTCCAGCGTGTTTGTGGGTGTTGTGTGCGACGGGCTTCGTGACGGGCCGATAATAGCTGAAAGCAACCGTTCTCTTTTATTTTCTCATGGCATCTGTGCAGCTCGAAGCTTAATTATTCTCAATAATGGTCACTCTGAGCTTCTCGTCACGAACTTCACGAATGAATCTCGCCACCTCTATCGCTCTACTGCCATCGCTTTCGGCGAACTGTTAAAGGAAGTTTCTGAATGTTTTGCGTTTGACGTTATTGATACTCCCAGTGTTCTAGACCGCATCGATGTTAGCAGTGACCTTTCTTTCTGTCAACAACGCGCCCTGCGTGCCTTACTGCTGGAGTACGCCCCGTGCTTTGCCTCATCATCGAAAGTCCGACAAACTTCTATCGCCAAGCATCGCATCATAACGTCTGACGATGCCCGACCTATTCGACAGCAGCCGTACCGTATTTCGGCCAAAGAACGTGAGGCAATTCGGACACAAGTCCAGGAAATGCTTAATGATGATGTTATTCAGCCGTCTAAAAGTCCGTGGTCGTCGCCCGTCGTGTTGGTTAAGAAAAAGGATGGCACGCTGCGTTTTTGCGTTGATTACAGGAAACTGAATGACATCACAAAAAAAGATGTATATCCCAGACCCTGACCCAGACCTCAAAACTGTGATCGGTCATCTGGAGGGTTTCGATTCTACAGTATCTCGACTGTTCGCTAAGAACTTGTCATCCTTCTGTACGCGCGACGGAATCCTCTACAAGAAAAGCGCCGGCAACAGTGACCGAGCCTATCTTCTAGTCATCCCTGCAGATCTCCGCGATGAAATCCTTCATGCTTGCCATGATGAACCCACCGCTGGACACTTGGGCTTTGCACGCACTCTTACCAGAGTGCGCCAGGCCTACTACTGGCCCAAACTTACCGCCACCGTTCATCGATATGTTAGAGGTTGCCGCGAGTGCCAGCGACGCAAGACACCGCCATTGAAGCCAGCGGGTTTCCTGCAGCCTATTCCCCCACCGCTAGTACCATTCGACCAAATTGGTATGGACTTTCTTGGCCCTTTTCCTCTATCGTCAGCTGGCAATAAGTGGATTATCGTGGCTACAGATTATCTGACACGATACGCGGAAACTATGGCGGTGCCACGTGCAACATCCTCCGAAGTGGCACAATTTTTCATGACGCAGATTGTCCTCCGCCATGGCGCCCCTTCATACGTCATTACTGATCGTGGTAAGGCATTTACAGCGCGTCTTCTTGAAGAAGTTTTCCAACTAAGCCAGACACATCACCGAAAGACTACTGCTTACCATCCTCAGTCTAATGGCCTTACTGAGCGACTAAACAAAACAATAGCGGACATGCTCGCCATGTATGTTGATGTCCGGCATAAAACATGGGACGAGATATTGCCTTATGTCACATTTGCATATAACACGGCCGTCCAAGAAACAACTCGATTCACTCCGTTTCGCCTAGTATACGGACGCGATGTACAGACCATGCTCGACGCTATGCTGCCATGTGTGGCTGACGACCAGCTGCTTACCGCTGACGCAGAAGAATTCACCAACTACGCTGAGGAAGCTCGCCAACTCGCCCGTAATCACATTACAAAACAGCAAGCAACAGATGCACGCCGATATAACGACCGCCATCGCTATGTCGTGTTCCAGCCTGGTGACAAAGTCTGGGTGTGGACACCTGTCCGGCGCCCAGGCCTGTCAGAAAAACTTCTCAATCGTTACTTCGGACCCTACAGAGTGTTGCGTCGCCTCTCAGAAGTTACGTATGAGGTTATTCCAGACGGAACTGTACCGAGTTCTAGTCGTCAGTGCTCGTCTGACCTGGTGCATGTGCTTCGCATGAAGCCGTATTTTACCCGCTGAAAGTCATATTTGCCATCCGGAGCAGTTTTTTTTTCTGTGAGCTTGCGGTTTTTTTTTTCGAGGGGGGGGGGGGGGGGGGGAATAATGCCACCTGACGGTTCGAGGTAGCGCTTGAACGACAAAGAAGTTGGAGACTCTCGCGCGCTTCGGCTAGTTAACCCCTGTGGACTCTTGAGCTTGTGTCTTCGTGCTACCGTTTCTCGGAACCTCTCTCTTGACTGTGTGTATCTGCCCAATCCAAGAAAAACTGTGGCAAATAGGTAATCTGTAATTAAAAGTCGCAACTATAATCGTTTGTTACCAGATTTATCACCGTCTATTTAAACCACAGCAACCTAATAAAATAATTCAATCAACATTTCTGTAACATAGCATCAACAATTTCAAACCAAATGACTATGTCTGCAGCCCCTGAGTTACCAGTTCCTATTCCCCACACATTCATTTATGATGATATCACCAGTGATGATCTTATCTTTGCTGTTAAATCTATGCCGAGAGGAAGTACGCTGGGTATAGACAGGATTGCTATTTTCATCATAAAACACATGATGCACATTTTGTTATATTATGTGCACATTTTGTAATATTATTCGTCTGGTATTAGGCGATAACATATACTGGCATACAAAAATGTAGCTGAGGTGATCCTCATTTCTAAGTCTGGTAATAAAGATTACCTCAGGATTTAGCGTCCAATATCTATACTTTATATTCTTGATGCGGTATTCGAAAAACTGTTGGTAAAGCGTTTTGCTCGCTTCTTAGAAAAGTACAATATCCCAGGAAACAATCAATATGCTTTTCGAAAAAAAAAAAAAAAAAGATTTACTGCAACGGCTGTGCAGCGGTTGTGCGAATTTGTTAACAAAGCTCTAAGTAACAGATAATTCACATTCGGAATTTTATTTACATGAGAAAGCTTTTGATATAAAAAATTATAATGTCCTGCTATCAAACTTGGAATGGTACAGATATAGAGGACTATCTCAGCAGTAGGTGTAGCAGTATCTTTCTGAACGCAAACAATCTGTTAAGATTGACAGTACTTTATCCAATGTTGACTCCCTTTTGTGTGCTGTCCCCCAAGGATTTTACAGGGACCCTTAATTTTTCGTTA
>NC_139347.1:71614874-71638699 GCF_055883805.1 Amblyomma maculatum | reverse complement strand
TTTCGTTATACATAAATTATCTTCCGAGTTTCATGGTGTGACTGCTGTGTATGCGGATGATACTGGCCTTCTCTTCTCTGGCCACGACGTGAATGCGGTTGAAGAACAAGTAAATACCGATCTTTACGCGGCAACTCAATGGCTCTTAAAAAAAGAAACAAATTAAAATTAAATACATTTAAGAGTATATACATAATGTTTTCCAGTTATTAAAAATCCTACACATTTCAATACAGTCAAGTAATTGGCAACGATCTTCTCCTAAAGGTTGAAAAATAAATATACTTATGTGTAACTCTTGAGTCAACGTTTATTTCATTCCGCATATATCTCATATATATGCTTGCTACATCCTGCTAAAAGCCAGAAAGATCATTTTCATTTCACACTCTGAGAATTCTTTATTATTGCCTCTTCCAAAGTCAAATGACTCATTGTGCTGAGTTTTGCGGATTCACTTTTACAACGTAGCTGAATCAAATTAAAATAAGAGCATTGCACTTTATAACTTACAGCAAACTCATGGACAGATCTGCTCCTCTCTTCCGTGACTTGTGTATTATGCCGTTCATTACTGCTTGAGATTATGAATTAGCATGTGTGGTTATGCACATACTTAATCACAACGCTCCACTACACTTTGCTTTCATACACCCACCTCGTGAAACAAGACATTTTAACTTTTGTTTTAACCTTCCGATTATTAAAAACGTGTACGGTAAAACAAACCTTGCCTATGCTGCTGCCACAAGTTGGAATAAGCTTCCAGGGAATTTAAAAACATCCCATTTCTATCGCTGAATTCTAAATGTTCTACCGGTGTGTCCAGTATGTGACTCCTTTATAATTTAGTGTTGCTCTAGGTGCATTTACCTTTTATTTTAGTTTCTGTTTGTAACTGTTGTATAATTATTGCTAGCATGGTACGTCATTGGTACGTTAGTATTGTCTTATGTGCGTCGTTCTTTCACCTGTTTTATTCTGTGCTTTACTAACCAATAATTTTATGTTGGAAACTGCATCTGAGTTCATCTCGCTACTTGCTTTTCTGTACGCATTACATGGGCCCAACTCTAGCCGAGAATGCTAAGTAAGGACCAAGGTGATTTATATGTATTTTTATTGGACCATTTTCTGAAAAATAAAAATTGAATCTGAATTGAATTGAACTTTATCAATTACTCGTAAAATAATGAGGCGACGAGATATTGCGGCTGTATTTTTTAGTGGAAATAAAAACGAGTTCCTTTGGAACTTCTTGTTTAGCTATCCCAGTCAAGGATTGTCATCGGTGGTATAGACTGGCCATACAGCAGAATATGCCTATTGTTCAAGTGAAGAAATCTGAATTTATTAGAAAATGGTTTCGGATGTATATTGCGGATGGAAGATAATTGATCGCCTCCTGTAGTAGAGAGTAGAATTCCCGGATAACATAAATTCCAGGGAGTACCAGATAAACCGGAAGATGAGATCTGAAAGTTTTCAGCAATATGGTGACCGCTGCACACACCAGGTAATTGGAATTCATTTAGAGATACTTTTTGCCAGGGAAGACGAAGCGAGGAAGCGTGTGGTGAATTGATGTATCACGTTAAGGAACACAGCAGAGTCGAAATGTAGTATGTCTCATGGGAACCTGACTGCAATGTTCACAACCAAAGGTAATACGTTTAGAAATTGCGCACCACGTTTTGAATACTCGTCAAAATACGGATCACACGGCCAAGAGAGAAGAGCTTGTTATATTATGCAATTCCAGATTTACGCCTCTTGGAATATAGTTCACGTACACAAGTACGTGACACGTTTCGACGAATATAGCTCATCAAGAATTCGGCCAAAAGGGTAAGCTGGAGTCTTATTTCTACGTTTTTACATGTTCTTTCCCCAAAAGAAAAGTCTACAAAAATTCTTCCCAGCGCACCTCCCACTCTGGGGCACGCAGGACGGGCCAGAGCCCGAGCAGAGCCCTCGAGGTATATATAAGCGACCTTCGAGGTGATACGGTATGCCCGACAGAGCGAGGTGAATGCGCGCGCAGCTTACTTGTGAGGCACTCGTTTGAATTGCTGAGCATCTGTTGCCAGAGCCGTTGCGGGGTCGCCGATGTGCCTCAGGTCCACGGAGCCCGGTTGCGCAAGGGTTGCCAGCATGGCGCACAGCAGGCGTAGGCGCCGCATCTTTTTTTTTCCACGCGGGGTCACTGCAACCGAGGAATTATACGCAGGCAGCTCTCACAAAACTAGGAGGCAGATGGCCACAGACTCGTACATTGCAGGGCGAACACAGATGCGTGGCTAACCTCACAACGAGCAGCGGCTTTCGTGCGCCATTGCAGATTTATGTGGCGCCTACCTTCCCGAAGCTCGAGTTTTTGCACTTCTCTTGCGAGTTGGGAAAAGTTCAGTGTGAGAGCGGGTGACCTGTCCTCATTAGAAAGAAAAACTGGCTATGCCCTCCTCAGCGAGGCATTGAACCACGGAGCCGCGAAACATTAACAAAAGGGCTGTAACATACTACGTGCTGTGGTTACACCATTTTTTCGGGCCTCAGGAATGGACAGTACAACGCAAGATTAGTTCGAGCTAAATTAATTTATGCAACGAACACAGGAATAAATTCGTTCATATTTGCTAAAGGGCAATGACGGAATGGATGTATTAAGTAAGCCCAGGACAGAACAAAGAAATAATCAATTTCTCTTTGAAGACCAACCGGCGAGATAAATTAGCTTCATTTTGAACCCAAAGAGCGGACCGAGTAGTGGGAGGCAAATAAATGGCATTTGTTTCTGCGAAGCTGCTAATTACCGCTGTATCTCTACAAAAAATAAATGATTACGCACAAGAAGCTTCAGGAAACACCAAAAACGCACAAAAAAATATCGGCTGATTTAGCGTAGATAGGCCAAACGCGAATGATGTTTGCTATTACATTGGTTACAGTTTTGGGTGGCGCATATGGATATAATGTCGTAATCTACTACATTTAGAGCAAGATTAGCCGACACGGATAAAAGCCCTGCTTTAACAAAGCAGTTCGAACACGCCTGAATTGCATAGGAGCAGACTGTGTTAATGAAGATTGAATGACTCCGGGTGGTTCGATTCCATTCTTAGAAGTGCTGCCCAATTTGTAACTCCTATCAACTCGGTCATCACATATTATCTAGGAATGTCACGCAGAGAGCCTCAATCAGTGCCCGGTAATATCTCCTGCGAATCACTTCCTGCCGGAGTCATACTTGGGAGGAGGGCCGGTCAGTCAAACTATAGGCAAAATATTCTAGCGGGAGTCTTAGTTCTCATACACTAACAAAAATTTCCGACGTCAATGCATTTTGCCATCTGAACGTGTGCACTTGAAAATCCTTGCACGCATTCGAGAAGCAAACCGATTCACCTAGCAGTGAGTTTCAAACGAGGCTACATCATTCGTTACTAACGGTTCCGGAAAATGTTCCACTGTATATTGACTGCATTTCTAATCAACGAACAATGACGATTAACACCTTGGAGAAAATAAATTATGGCCTGGAGAAAAGACACACTTACCGGCTGTGAGTCCAGAGCAAGCCCGCTGAAATCCTGCAGATATGGTGCTTTCAGTGGAATACGTCTTCGTGGAAACGCGTGGCTCGAGCTGCTCCTGCTTCTTTTTCTCTTCTTCTTCCTCAGATTTGCGCCTGTCTACGCCATGAAAAAAGGAGGACTTTGAATACTCAATTTATTCATCGAACATTCAAGTGAAGAACGGATGGTAAAATTAAATAGGCTGAAGACGAGCCATTCAGAAAAATACACATAATTAAAAAGTCAAGCCTGTTTAGACGCTGGCACGAGTTTTTTTTTTTTTTTTCATTTCATTAAGTAATTTGCTGCAGGATTAAATTCTAAAACATTTATTGACAGCATTGAACGGTATGTTGGCACTACACCTAGATAGCCTTGAGGTTTTGGCTCTCGGCGACCTTATGAGCACACGCAGTAGCCCGAACTTGGGTCAATGGGTCTGAGCTGGACAGTATAGCCTCCCACCGCTCTAGAGAAAGGACTGGTAGTAGGTCCGCCGGTGGCCGCGCTCTTTTGCAACTCCATAATATGTGATTGTGTCCGGCTATCTCGCCGCATTCTTTAAAATTTCGATTGTAATGTGGTGGGTACATGTGTGCAAATTTAGACGGGCTAAAGAAGGTCGCGTCTGGAGCCGACGCCAGATTACTTCCTGCCTTTTGTTAAGTTTCGTGTCTGGTGGAGGATATATCCGCCTTTCTAGCTTAAAGTGACAGTATACGCGTGGAATGATATGATTGCATCTCTCGAGAAATGGGGGGCAATCAACTAGGCTCACTGCTAGGCTGACATAACCTCGAGCTATGCTCAGAACCAGCTCGTTTCCCCTGTTCCTCGAGTGTGCCGGCACCCTTATTATTTCCACCTCTTTTTGGTTCCAGTCTTGATATCTTAAAATTCGCTCTGTCTCCTCGGGGATCATGCCCCTCGCAAAATTCCGCAGGAGACTTGCCTTACAGTGTAAATGCGTTCTTTTGCTCGGCGTCATTCCCTAGAGCGCAGCCGCGTGTCCTGTCGCATTTTGTTTATTTCTTTCAAACTTCATGTCGCGTGCAAACCCATGGTATATCTCAACAATACTGACAGATGGGCTAAAGTTACGGTTTCTCCTTACACTTGCACCCTTTAGTCTTGAGTGAAGTTCGTACGTGCTAGTTTGGCGGACAAGAATGACGTCTACGTAGTCTCCCAGGCCAAGAGGGCGCACCTGTACGTCTCCCGTATTCCCTTGAATAACTGTTTTAAAGGCCATTTTGCTCAGCAGCGTTAACGACGTTCATTTTGCGCTGGTCAACAAACATGGCCGCCCTCTCAAAGACAGCAACCTTGGAGCAGTTCGGGTTGAGCTACAGGTAGCCACCTCCTCCTAAAATAACGTCTGTAAAGTGCGCAAGAAAAGTACGTCAGGAGTAGCCCGCCACATCCAATGTGTCTCGCGCAACGTCCTTTGCTTCGATTTCTAGGTGAGCATTTGTGCCACCAGATGTCGCCTTTTCGTACAGTTTGTGTTCATGCTTTATATGATAAACCTGGAACGGAGGATACAAGACAGTAACCTAGGCTTTAACCTGTAATACAGATTAGGTGGAAAGACGGTAGAGCAGCGCCTCCCTGGTTTGATGTATGCAGACGATATTGTGCTGCTAGCTGAGAGTCTGGAAGAATTGCAAACTCTAGTTAAGTATTGCGGAGACGAAGGGGACGCTCTAGGCTTCAGTTTCAGCGCAGTTAAGTCGGGTCTGATGATTTTCAACGGCTCAACTGATCAGGGTCTTAAAATTCAAGGCCTTGAAATACCTAGAGTAGCAGAATATAAATATTTGGGGGTATGGGTAAACGAAGGAGTGGCGAAGGAATGCCGGGATAATGAAGCATAAGGCATTGTGGGGATACAATAGGTATGAGGTATTGAGGGGTATTTGGAAAGGAATTATGGTGCCCGGACTTACTTTCGGAAATGCGGTTTTGTGCCTAAAATCAGAGGTACAGTCGACATTAGAAACAAATCAGAGATCCGTTGGACGATTAGCACTAGGTGCCCACGGCAAAACTACAAATGAGGCGGTACAGGGAGATATGGGCTGGGCATCTTTCGAAGTACGGGAAGCTCAGAGTAAAATGTTATATGAGGAACGCCTGAGGAAATTGGACAGTAACAGATGGGCAGCTAAGGTATTTAAATAACTGTACCTAAAAAGCGTTGACTCACAATGGAGAAAAAGAACTAGGAAACTAACTAGTAAGTATGCTAGTAACAAGGACGGAGAAATAAAGAGCATTAAGCAACAGGTGAAAAACACAGAAGGTAAAAATTGGATAAATTCGATGGAAAAAAAAACGGAGTGTGAAATTATACCGAAATTGGGAAATGCAGATCAGGAAGGAAGATTTCTTTGATAACTCAAGAGGCAGTGCCCTACTTTTTTAATCTAGATCAGGGTGCCTTAGAACACGCAGCTACAAAAAGAAGTTTAACAATGGAGATGACGCATGTGCTGTATGTGGAAACTCCAGTGAAACAATTGACCATATTATACTCGAATGCAATGGTATCCATCCGGAAGTTGATGCAGGCGCAATCACTGTTCCTGAAGCTCTGGGGTTTAGAGATAGCAGTGGCCGGGTGAATAAACCGGCGGTGGAAACTAGCAAAAAAACGGCTGGAAGATTGGTGGCTTAAAAGCAGAGAAGTGACATAATGTTAGTAATGTAGGAGCAAAATTTAATAAATAGAATGATGGTTTAGTTAACCATTCTAAATCAATAATTAAGATATATGGAGAAAAATGAGCATGATAGCTACTGCTACCACCCCGTTTCAAGGGGGACGCTCCTATATTTCATCCCATCCATCCATGTGTTTTCAGCTCGCGCTTGACCGCAGCTTGTTTTGCGCTGTCTTTTTTTTTTTCGTCTAAAATCAAAAGTAACCAAACCTCACGAAGAGCCTTGTTCGATACGTGATTTCTTTCTAACTATATTTAGGACCCTTGAACTGCTCTCCGCAGTAGGAGCTAGACGGAAGCGCAGATGTCGCTTGCACTTTGTGGACGCCAAAATCGTAGCATGGCATTTGATATTTTATGTCAATTGACCAACGCCAGGGCTCCGGCAATGTGATAACTCTTACCGCTTAAGCTACAATAAAAGTGGCTGCTCATCTATTTAGCATTGTCGACATGGTTGAGACTGCCACTTAACGCAAGTGTGGAGTGAAGAAAACGCGAGCAGCGGCTTCTGCGGTGCGGCTAATGCAACAAACAGCTCAAAATGACCTTCACGGGTCGAGGAATCTCACATCCTCAAGATTATTTTTAGAGGACCACTATTCATAATGGCTGGCCACAGATGTGTTTAAAGAGGAAGCTTAAGGCTACGCGGAAGTCACAGCTTACCAAGGGACTAGCTAGTTTTAACAATAACGAGATTTATAACAGGAGAGCCCTATCGGTTAGCGCAGGAAGAAGGGGTTAACAGGACGCGAATGCGCATGTCCAGGTTGAAAGCCCCATCCATCGCCCGTTAATTCAGATCAGCATTTCGTGCATGTGTATTGTCGCCATGCAGTTAAACTATAGAGTCCCTCTGTTCTAAATCTCACTAATCTCCCAAATGACTTTTGCCCACGCGGAACTAAGCTAAAATTGTAGAGCTGCTAATGAGCGGTGATGGAGAATGCGTCCCTAGCCTTCTTGCAGTTCATCTGTCGCAGGTTATGCAAGCTGGCGTGACATCCCTTATGATAAATATGCTCCCTCTGCATGACCAAATATGTTAATATGCCGCAGAAGCATTGTGTTGGCTCTTGCCCAATAACTGATTCGAATTATATCTCTGACGGCAAATTTCACGATGATTCACAGATGGTGGAGCTTGATGCACTCGCCATCATGCACTTTGGGTACACCATATCGTATCTGTATTATCTGCATAAACAGCCGGAAACTAAGCAGCTTTGATGGGAAGCTAATCTAAATGGCAGTATGATATCTGGCGCTGTCTCTGGTTCCGTGCTTTCACAACCCTAGGGTAGCGGCGAGTTCAATAACAGCACTGGCTTATTTATTTCATATAGAGCCAGTTTACATTGATTTCTGTACAAGAGTACCTTGGATAGCATAATTTTACAACAAACGTGGATGGTAGCCGAAAAAAGTTTTAATCTATAACATTATCAATAATTTAGTGTAGTTTTTCGGCGAAGAAGTTTCCTTCCAGCTAATAACCTCTGAACGTGAGCTTTAGGCATCATGCTCTAGTATATAGTCCTGGGTGCTGTTCATTTTCACTAGCCATTAGTGTCATCAGTGACTCTCCATTTTCGTTAGTGCACTGGCTTTAGAAGATTTTGTTAATTGCAAAAGAGTCATTTTTGCAGCTGATAATTTCAATTTTCATCTCATTTCATGGAGCTCTAGGACAGATTCACTCGACAGGTGTTTTATGTGACAGCAGATAAGAACGTTTTTTTTTAGAAAACTTGCAGAATTTTTGACAGCTTAGTAATACTGTAGTAAAATGATTGACTTTTGGATTATAGCGACCTCAACTATCTCCTGATTATTTATTTGTTTTTTAATACGTCTGCCGTTAACTGCTGCTAGTTCTCTCAAGACCGACCATTTAGTAATTATAATCCGCTGGAGTAGTGAGGACTGCTCTCTAGCGTCAGTCTCAAACGTTCTCGATAAATAAAAAACTGTACCTGAATGACGTTAAAACTCCTCGTTTTTTGAGGTAAAACGAAATATCCGCTCTTCTTATCATTTGAGAGATAATTGTTTCCGCTTATACCGGTGGGGAAGGCGGCATGAAAAACTAGGTCACAAACAATGGCTCAGAAACTGAAAAGATGATAAGTACATCACTGGACATCAGAACTGACAATCTTACGAGTGAAACTGTAAAATCATCTTCAGTAAATTTCTTACCTATCAAACTCCAATGACAAGTACACACTGTTTATTTTTATGGCCAAATAAATAATCTCTGCATCAGAAACTGCGAACTCCGTCATCTTCTCACCCGGATATATCATCAAGACAAGGGAGACAGTTGCCAAGAAATTAAAGAAGTGTTCGGCGTTTCTTACTCGCCCTACATTGCTACTTCATTCTCTAAGTCGTTTCTACTTTTTCAATCTAAAAACCATGACAATTTCAAAGTAAATATGTATTCACTTCAAAGCAATTTTCCCGACAGTTAACTAACTTTGTTAAAGTAAAAATTTCCCTGCATAGGCCCATAGCCTTAACGTTTGTTACAAGGTTCTCTGTTCTTGTACCTAGTGCTATCGCATAGCATGTTGAGTCCGGAAGGAAAACAAAATATTAGGTAAACAATCAAAACCTACCAAATAGCAGACAACAAAAGTACTGCAAACATGATGCCACGAATCGGTGAAATAATGAAGAAATTGCTTCGAGGCTCTTGTTCATCAGGAAAGGCGGCGTCAGCGTCGTGTTGAGAAATTCATGTAACGCTTGTGCCGAGTAACCTAGGTCACTCCTCTGCTGATAACCACACGTCACGCTTGATGTCAGAAGTAAATATAGTGGAAAATATGCCTTCTAATGTAAATTAAAGGTCGCCGTATGCCTCAGTATTTTAACCCACAACCCTTTCGTTGCCAGTCATGTACGCTATGGGCTAGGCCAGGCAAGATTTTGTTAAACATGGAATTTATTACAAATGTTGGCAAGCCTGAGAATGATACCAAGATGTAGGGCTACTATGGTATGAATTCCCTCAGACTGCGTAGGTCTTGGAGAGGGAAACTATCCGGCTTAAGAGTAGCTTCAAAGAAACAATAAGGCCGGTTTATTATGCAAGTTATCCAAAGGCTGCACAGTTAATTCTGAAATTGCATATTTTGGGGTTTGTCGTCTCACGGGAATTTAGTAAGGTACGCAGAAGTAAGTAACATAAATACTCGTTTTTAGTATCCGCGTATGCACATACGCAACAATATTCAGTATTTACAATCAATGATCCAATGCTCCATACTTTTTTCTGCATCAGGTAGACAACGGAAACCCGATGGCCCAAAGATCCCCATTATCCCGCTACTAAAACTCCATAGGCAAGCTCCATAGAGTGTGCTGCTTGAAACAAAAAGTGGTTGTGAACGGCGAAACTGACCTTTTAGGAACCTCTGATAGCGAATCATGTCCGGGCAATCTAGAATTCAAGCAACAAAAAAATCAGTGAAAGAAAGAAATTTATATCAGGTCTTTTTGAAAGCTTTCCTTTATTTTTCTGGAAGTGAAAATAGAAATTCAAGCGAACACTTGCTGCTAGAAAGCGTGCAGGCAAATTCTCCTCTTGCAAATTCCTGATAATAAAGGCTGCCAGAAGGGTCTGAAAAAACAATCAGAATGCGAAAGGCATGCGGTAAATTCTTATATTAAGAATGTACAAACTATTGCATGCGAAGTGTTCCTGAAAAACGTAAACCGGAGAATAATTTGCCGCAAATAAAAATGCAGTAAACCAAAGCCACCAGCGCTGACAGGTCGGAAGCAATAATCCGCATTGTGGGGGTTCAGAGGACGAACAGGAATCAAAGGTTGCAAACACTTTATGGTAACGACAAACATCGAGTCTAGTACAATTATTGATCTGTAAATCGTAATAGCTTTTGTTGTCAGGAACATGCTACAAGTGATAGTCTTGTCGAATATTGACAGCCCTTATGGAACAAAGCCAAAAGCACGGTGATAAGATTAGACGTGAGCTCTTTCTGTATGCGTGCTCATGCAGTTCTTTGCGAATAATGGAAACTCAGGTTTTTAAGCGGGTTACATTTCTATGCAATATCAACCTGTTCACGTGTGCTGATTCAATCCTAATCATACACCACTGATCTTTGGGTGTCTCGTTCGTGCTCCAAAATTCAGCCTAACGGTTGAGTGCAGGGAATGACATCATGCGCACTCCGCTTGTCAACGCAGGATATTGCTAGATAATTCGCATGACTCAGACCCCGCAGCTCAGTAGGCAGGATATAAGAACCTGGGACTTTACTGCTCCGCAGAATGCTTATACGCAGTGGCTCTACGTAGAGTGCTAAGAGAAACGGATGCAAAGAACACAATTGCTTGGTTGATGAAAATATGAAAACAGGTTCGAAGTTTGGCTATTCCAACCATGCGGGTATATCTGTCATCAAGGACGTACCTATTTGTACACCATAAAACCAAAATGAATCCATTTTAATAGAGAGCGGATGAAACTGAGACCAATGCGATCAAATTCATTCGCAAATCAATTTAAATCACTGCGAATTGCTCATGAGTTGCTCTTGTAGCGCTAACCAATGTCTCAACGCGGTGCCACTACGTTTGACGTTCTATTCCGGTCCTTGGGAGACTGCTATGGAATGTGGAAAAGGAAATAAAGTCGAGTAGCACGTTCCCGGGACACACGCTGGTCACGAGTAGCTCAGTCCTAAAAGCCTTAACCTAAGTTTTCCGCTTCAGCTGCCACAACGTTATTACAACGTTACAACAATGTTGAAATCGTCACAACGGTACGCAGCCTCCAATTTGACTGCACCCTCTTCACTCCCCTCATCAATCTGCTTGGCACTATGCGCTGCCGTACTACAGTTTACCATCCTTGCGCTACTGCCTGGCCTAGTGGTTTCATCAACAGCTCAAAGCTAGCTGCTCTCAGTGTGCGCCTGGATCAGGCGCACTTGGTCGACCACCTTCCTATATGAAACTTCTTGTCCTAGGCGTCATCTTTCGTCGCGAACTGGGTTGCTGAGAGGCCGATAGCCTCTTCGGGAGGCTTCATTCTTCGTTCAACCCCCTAGTTACCGCCTCTACGGTACTTTCGATGTCTTCTGGAGTGCATGCAGCAGCTGCGCCCGTGCCCACATCAATCTTCTGACCGCAAATATTTGTTCATCCAAAGCTAGGACCTTCCATGCACGTTTTTCTGTAGCAGGCGTCTCTTACACCCCCTTACGACAGGCCGTACCACGTCCTCCGAAAGGCGCCCAAGACCACAACCATCCTGCTGATCGTTCGCGAGGAGGTGGCGTCATTGGATCATCCCAAGCCAGCCTATATTGAGAAGCCTCACGCTGAGTGATTAAACTTTGCACCAGCGTAAGTGGAAGGCGAACACACAGAAGAGGCACAAGGGACAATCGCCGGTCCCGCGAAATACAGCCACCGCAGCTTTATCTCTTTCGGTCGAGTACGGAGCCCACAAACGTTCAGTATAAACTTACAACATGAAGCAAAAACCTCCCTTCACCTTCTGAAACTAAGGCTTGAGCACCTCTTCGGAATCAATACTGAACCGTAAAGCTTGGCCCTAGGACACTAACTAGGCTGTGGAACGCCACACTGGACCTCAAGTTGCTGCATGACAAACCCACTCGCATCACTACCCTTCCTGTGCAGAGCCACGACAAGGAAGTGCCTCAGTGCACAAAACACCATCGCATGGAATTCCACGGTGTTGGTCGACACAAGCTCGCGTGATATGTCGTTCCTCCAATAAGGTATCCGCAGCAGACTCGATTTCAGCAGGAAGCTGTTCCGGCCTCTTGAGCTGGGTGAGACAAAGCAGGCACGTCTGAAATAGGCTCAGAGTCAGCAACTCTGCTATCTTCATGCAAAAACATGCCATTCCTAGTGCCATCGCATATATTTTTGTAATTTGGGCGCCAATTTGATTGATTTCCTCTTGTTTTAGTTTGTGGTACGGCAAGCTGTACGTCAATTTGCGGCTACAAAGTGCATATTGGTGTTTCTTCTCTTCGATTGATATGGCATAATGATTCTCGTAGGGGGTAACCACCGGAAAGGTCCCGATATCTCAGGCACGTAGCTGCTGCAACATATGAAAAGCTAGCAGAATAAGGTTTACTCTGCGGAATTTGCGTCTACAGTGTGGCTTTAAGATCTTCTGCTCGGAGGTGGCTTTCTCAGTGCGACATGCGCGTCCAGCTTCGATTTCTTCCCGCGGAAGCGCCGCAGCAGAACATAGGCCGCTGTCGCATAGTACCCTAGAGTATAGCATCACACGATTATGCAGAATTTCCCAAACCTTTTATGAGGGAAAGGGGGTGGGGAGGGTTCAGAATATTTTTTACTGTTATACAAGACTACTTATTTTACATAAACTTCTTGCTGGAGGTCGTAGCTCATGGCTTAACAAAATCGGATGTTGAGCGAGTTAATATGATATACCTCTTTTTTAACCCGCTGGTGAGGACAAGCAATGCGAAGTAGATATGACTAGCGTGTTATAAAAGAACCCAAAATTAAATATGACGTGGCAAAAGAACTGGCTAATGGGTTACTGAATATAACACACCAATACTCAAAGCGCAGGTGTAGACAAGGACTGGCTGAACTGGGTAAGGAAAAAGTTTACACGAGAGCCCGAATTCAACTTCAAGAAATGAGGCTAAGAAAGCTGTCCGACTTCTTTGTATGGCACATCGAACCTTAAAACTATTGGTGAAAAAAAAAAAGAATTACGAAACCGGAGAGGGAAACTACTTCGAAATTCTCTGTCTTGCGGTAAGCTTTTTGCGCCGAGAAAAACTTCGCAGAATAAAACAATCCAGAAAATAATAAATTCAAGGCAAATAATATCAGACATAGCAATCGCCTGCTAAATGGAACAGAAAACAAGCGTTATTTAAAAGAAGTCAGAATCCCAGCAAGATGGTCCACATTTTAAAACTAAATTTCGGTGTCAAATTCCGCGCAATTTGCGAGTGCATCATTTCTTGTTTCAAGCAATACTGAAAACACTGAAAAGAAATCTAAAGCGAAACGAAAAGAAGCAATCCAAGAAAAAAAAAATCAGATACGTGCTATTCCCCATTCCTAGCATAAAAAAGCATTCTTTAACTTTCATTTATTTTTTCTTGAAATATTAACAAGCAAAATAAGGAATGACGCCTTATATTACATTTTAGACGAGAACGTGCAGTCAAAATAAAGTTATTATGGTCAATTTTTATTTAGGTAACATTAGCCTCTAGTCCTGCTTGTGAACATCGTCAGCTTCATTTAAGCATGTCAATATTGCTCTGGAGAAATTGCACCGTTAATCTTGCGCGTCATTTAGTCATATATTTTTATAACTCGAATGCCATTTAGAAGGAGGAAAATCGTTTTGTTTTTCAACTAGTTTTCAATTTTTTTTCTTGCGGCCTAGGAGATCGATATTGCTAAGGAACCTGACACGCGATGCACATCAAGAACCATATATCCTAGTTTCCGGGTCAGCTCAAGTCAGGGGAAAGAAAATAAAATAAAGAAACTCTACACGGTACCATGTTTGCTGAGGTTTACGGCTTCAACTGCATCTGGTCTGGAGACCACATTTGCGTAATTCCAAACGCAATAATAAGTTTTCTGCGCATAACGTTAGCTGAGTCTAAATTTTATTCCTGTTTTATTTTACACTTCACTCGGAGTATTTTAGCCCGATGCTGAGTTCATTACTTAAATCTTTCCCGACGAGTTCTGGCGAAATAAGTTTGGCCGGTTTGAGGTCTAGGTAGATGAAGAACTGGAAGGAGGGGGAAACAAATACAGCGTTCGAAGAACAAGCTATCAATCTCCCGTTACGGCAGTGGAACTTTTCATTTCTGTATGCTTCGCTGTGCTTTCGCGTTCCGCTGGGCTCCTAAGCGATTCATAGCCCTCGGTTGCAGTGGGCGTGGTATCTATTTCCATGTTTACGGCACCGGGTTCTGCTGGAGCGAACTTTTGGGCAGACCAGAAAGCCGCGGCCGCTCCAGCATGGTTAGAAGCTCCTCCGCCTTCGTACTGCCTTCGGTGTGTAACCTAAAACGTGCTCTTTCGGTGTCTGGGTTGGGGGAAGGCTACACGATAGAATACCGCATTTCGCGTCGTCTAACACGGGCCATGTTATTTTCTGGCAGCAGCGCGCTCTAAATTAGCCTGGCGCTTCAGCCCACTTTATATTTAAATGCTAAACACAATCTGGCTGCTAATTAGTCTAGTTATGTGGACGCGCAAGACTGAAGGACAGGTAGAGCTCACGTCATGCCATAGCCTAGGAAAAAACAAAACACTAGCATATAAGACACTGTTTGACTGGTGTTTTCGCTTGTTTCTGTGTAAAATTTTAGAAAAGGTCACAGGGATGCAGAAAGAGTTTGAACTTGATCCCACGCCGACGCTGAAGAGTTGCTTGACGCAGTAGTACCTTACTCTGTCGCAGAGGATCCTCGCGAATCCAAATGCTACACGCAGGTCAGGCACTGAACTTTTTAGACACAACATTTTTTCGCGTGAAAAAAGCCAGAATGAAACACTCCGGCAAATCTCATTGTCGCTTACAGGATTAAGGAAGCGAACATCGCAGTTCACGTCAACCGAACTGCTCCCTGCTACGCAGAGACACCTGAGAGCGTATGTGCGACCTTTCGAGTTTTCCGGCGATTTGCAACAGAAAATATCGGGAGTAGTTCTGCGCTCCGCGAGGATTCAAATGAGATATTCGGCCGTGCACTGGCTTCCAAGAATGACTATACAGAGTTAGAAAAGTGCAAGGCAAAACGTACGAGTATAAATAAAAAGCTGGAGGGCCAAGTAGAAGGCAGCCTGTGCCGTTTTCAATTACTGGAGCTCGCTGCGGAGGCTCTTGCGAAACGCGTCGCAGTTTGGAAATGAATGAAAGGTCAGCGGGTGTTTAAGACTGCACTCAGATAGAACATGTTGTGACACGTCCACAGCAATTGACCAAAAGTTCCTAGTTTTCAATGGAGCAGTGCACGCCAAGTGGCTTTAGGAGCTCAAAATTAACTGCGGGAGTGCAGAATCTTTTGCAGATCTAGTTTATTTTCTACAACCGTCAGAAATAGTTGGTGCGCAGAACGTATTCTGCAGATCAGATTATAGAGGCAGTCTTCTACAGATCAGAGGAGGAATAGTCAGCCATTCTACTGCGTCCGCATGGCGCAGCTTTGGTCGGGACTGAAGCTTTCTTTCTTTTTTTTAGGGGGGGGGGGGGGGGGGACTGGTGATTGGTGATTTGAAACAGTGCCTTTCAGTTACGCGGCAGTCGCTACTGGCCGCCGATGGATGACGCTATTGGCTCATATTTAAGGAAGCCTGATATGCTTGGAAATGATTCTCAGCTGTTCTTCATATTACGGTATTAGCTGCAGACACCTGCCGGACATAAAGTTCGTTCAAATGCACATCTTGGCTGTTTTGTTTTCGCTGATATTGAGGAAGAATACAGACGGTCATGTTATGTGTGTATCTTTCTTCGCATAGATCCGTTGCGACATGGCTATTCCAAAGCGCGCTGGCTTTGGCGCTAAAATTTTGCATTTTGAAGATAATGCAGCATGTCCTGATACCGCAAAAAGTAATGTCTTCTTTTGCTAGAATTTCAGCTACGTAACTAAGTAATTCATTGCCATTACGCTTCAGCGGTATGTGGAATGCTTGCAGTTTTAGCCGCACTGTATCGACTACTCGCTACACAAGCGAGAAGCATTCCCTTTGCATCACGTTTTGAGATCATTCCTGCTCCTGCGTAAAGAATAAAGCGCTAAATTAACGTTTAAAAATCTGCTTCAATCATTCCACCAGTGCACGAGTATTCCAATCAGCACATGAAATAATGTGGCAGGTGGACGCAAGCTTTCGTTCGAAGATAGAGGGGGCCGGCATCATGAGAACGCTTACTACATAAAAGTCTACACACGTTATTGACATCCTAACGTGTGTATGCAACTTTTCATCCTGAAACATTTCTAAAATAGAGAGCCTCAAATAAAATCTATTGTCCAAAAATATTTGGCGTGTCAGACACAAATTCGTCTTTTCAAGACATTTCGTTCAAAAGAAGCACACTAGCCTTAACAAGCTGAAATATATTTCCTGACATAACAATAAAAACAAACAGCCTGAGTGGTACTTTGCAATCTAATTAGCAACACCTGCTTCGGTTATTTAGAAGTTAAATAAAAATATAATGTAATTGTTTGACAATCGTGTGCGAGGAAACAACTTTCGTGCCACATCTGTATCATTTAAGCGACTAATCCTATTGCAGGAGCGTGCGTGCGTAGTGTCTACAAGAGTCAGCGATGACAAACTAGCTATATCATTATAAGTTAAAGGCGCCAAAACAACACGCACACACACAAGAAAAGAAGAGGCGCTCTGTCCCGTTCTTCTTTTCTTCTGTGTGTGCGTGTTGTTTTGGCGCCTTTAACTTATAATGAATAGACACCAACTAGCCCAACAAGAAGTTCTCTTAGCTATATCATAGACGTTTTATTGCCGCTTCGTTCTAAACTGTGCATTTTTGTTCACGTCGATTAACACCTCTTGTTCTCTGATCTGTAAAATGAACTTAACAGAAATTTCGTATCGCCAACGTATCTACAAAACTTATTCGGCCAAATCCACCAACTTGCCCTACATTTCCACCGCGCTCTACCCGTCAGGAAACCAGGTTATTCATGACATTTTTTGATGCAAGAAAGAGTTTTCAGAAGTGAAATAACGTTTGAGGAACGGTTGTCTGCAGGATTACCTAACGCTACTTCCATGATGCTCCAATCATTATTTTATGCCTACCTTCATCCTATCCCCCCTGCCCCCCCCCCCCCCCCCCTTCTTATAATTTGTTGCGCAATGCGTTTAATTGCCTAAGGTATACAGACGCCCTGTTTTTTGCCGTTAAACTGACAACCTCGCCGTATTCTGAACGAGGCTATTTAGCTTTGGTCAGTGCAAGAAGTTATACAATCATAGCGTATCTTGACGGCGCTCATAACTAAGGCCAGCTGTGTTCCGGACAACACGGTACCGTGTGCAGTGGGCACGCACGTGTGCACCGAGCATCATCTGCCCCTGAGTCGGTACAGCTCCGGACGGCGGGCGAACATTAAGCCTCGCTGGCAACTATATACGAATCCAGCCCGCCATGGTCGCTACCCGTATTACGACCGCCTTTAATGGCCGCGCTCTCTTTGTGCCTTTTGCTTCCTATTCGGGATTCAGAGCATCCCAAGTTTCCTGAAAAACTAAGCTGGCTTGTATCTTATTTCTTTCCCCCTTCTCCTTATTCGAATCTTCTTTCGCGAGATATGATCAAAACTGCGTAAATTGCGCTGTTGCATCTGAATTTCTGTTTTCCATACAGGAAGGCACTCCAGAAATGTTTCTCAGAGCTAAATTACTGAATGCGTGTTTGCTTCAGCTCTCGTTCGTAGTAAACGGGATTTTAATTGAAATGAAAGAAGTTAAACATTGATCACCAACTCATATATGGGTCATAGAATGAGAGGAAAGTTTTGCTAAAGTCAGTTAAAAAAATCACCAAAAACTTTAAAAATTTACCCTTAAAAGTTACCGCGCAGCTCCATGTACTTAATAGATGTGCCCTGTACTTCACATTTATTTAGTTTGGTTTGGTTTGGTTTGTAGGGTTTAACGTCCCAAAGCGACTCAGGCTATAAGAGATGCCGTAGTGGAGGGCTCCGGAGTAATTTTGACCACCTGAGGATCTTTACGTGCACTAACATCGTACAGCACACGGACGCCACTCCATTTCGCCTCCACCGAAACGCAGCCGCCGGTTGTCGATATCGAACCCGGCAACTCTGGCACAATAGTCGGGCGTCGTAATCACTGCACCACCGCGACGGGGCCCCTGCACTTCAGAGGAAAGGTTACTAATGAAAAGTCAAACAGATATAACCGATTGAAAACACTTATGTCCCTAAATTGGCATGTTGCTGAATTCGCACCAAGTCTCAATTGCCCCGCCGTGGCTGTGCAATGGTTAGGGTGGTCGACTACTGTGCCCTAAGGGTGCGGGATCGAATCCCGGCCGCGGCGGCCACTTTTCAGTGGAGGCGGAAAGCCAGGCGCCCGTGTGCTGTGTGATGTCAGTGCACGTTAAAGAACCCCAGATGGTCGAAATTTCCGGAGCCCTCAACTACGGCGTATCTCATAGCCTGAGTCGCTTTGAGACGTTAAAACCCCATAAACCAAACCAAAACCCGTCTCAATTTAGCTGCAGCGTAGCTTTCACCGCTCGCAATTGTGCGGCGCTCTTGGTTTCTAATGCTACGTTCGCCGCCAACTCAAAACGAAAACAAAAATAAGAAACCTGGAATTCTGTGTGCTTGTTTTCTTGAAGGGAGATTTCTCTTTGTTCAAGACCCTCCGAGGAGTCACTAACGTTTAGTTGGGAAAGAAAACAGTACACTGACGATCTCAACAATATTACCCGCAAAAAGCAGGGCAAGCATATAAAAATCTTTGGCGCTCTGTGGGCTAAAGTTCGTATCCACTAACCGGCTTATCTTTTCACATGCGTCATTGTTTTTCAATACTCAAAGTCATTTGAGGTTCCTTCTGATTCGCTTAACTGTAATGAGGTACTATCAATACCTGTCACTCATCTGCTGACTATGACCTAACGATTCGGCGAATTGCTCAGTCGAGCCAATTTGCAAATATGTCGTTCTGGAATAGAAATTGGTTTTCTTGCTATTTTGTGTCTGATTTTGTTGCCTTCAGCGAGTACGTATAAGTAAAAGCAATATGGTAGGTCTCTCGTCCTCATGATCCTTATTGCCTTTCGCAACAGCTAGAGTTACGTAACATATAATTTCTTTTTCACAGAAACAGTAGAAACGTCGGTGCCTCCTAGAGCGACCATTTTTTCTGTGAGGCATCGAAGCTCTTAGTTCTTACGCATAAAGGTCAGCACGTGCCATGTGCATCGCTGGTTTTTTTTTTTTTTTTACGTCTTGCGTATTTCTGAAATATGCCTCATCTACCCTTTTCTATGCTTAACTTGGAAACCGTGGGCTTTTCTCTCTTGCGCCAGAAACTCTTCCTGTTATTTCCCTTTTTATTGAATTAGGACGATGCAATGTTCGGGAAAGAGTAAGATTTCCAGTTCAGAGACGGTTGACGAGGCTCGTGTCAGCGAAGTAGACACTGAGACGCCCGATTTCAGACCACTTACAGAACCCTCCTGTAAGAAGACTGGGATAAAAAAAAAAAAGTCCGTGCGAAGATCGAAGCGTTTTCTTTAATAACAAAAGCTACGGTTTAAATTGAAGACCAGAGGGTACTCCTATCTCCTTGATTTTAGGTTGCGTTAACTGAGACAAAAATGAGAGCTCCCATTCTTCCTCTCAAAAATAAAAAATAAAGATAGGAGAAATAAGAGGCCAGATTGGAGAACGCTTCGGCACAGTACAGCTTACTGTCAGGCTATGCTTTTTTAGCTCATGATTTTACCATTTCGAGAAAGGAGACTGGCACTTGTTTTCTTTATCGCACACTGTAAAGCTATAAGCGTTAAAAAATGGGCTAACAAGTACCGAATGACGATAATGGTAAAGCGAAGAGCAGCATCACCGCCATTTACATTTTAATTGGATACCGTTTCCTCAACTAAAGCATGAACGCAGCACTGCCCGTTCACGTTGACGCGGGGAAGAGGACAACTCTCGAAGAAAAAGCAAACACCACACAGCCTAGCTCTGTGCAAACGAATGCTTGCCTCAGGGCTTAATTTTATTCTTTCTTCTAGGCGGCTTGCGTCTGTGTGTGTGAGGGAACTGAAGACAGCGCCTGCTCCGGGGAAGCTTTTCGAAGCTCCACCCCGGAGAACGAGGCGGTCAGACGAAGACAGAAAGCGCGGAACCTGTGGGTAGCCAAGACAAGTGCTGGTTTCAAAAGACGATGTAAAGAGGCGCTCCGTGGGCTCTGGGAAATTTAATTTAAACTTCGCTTCAGCTTAATATTACCGTCTAACGCGGCGACTAAATTAATGGCCGGGGACGATATTTGGTAAAACTGTAATCATTACTCCACTCTCAAATATTGTCCTGACTTTTTTATCGCGAACACTCGCATATTACGCGAGGGTAGCACATGGTTGCAGCTGTGGAACGGCTGCGTTGCTCTTCAAGAAAATTTCGTTCTTGACATGCCATTTAACTTTGGCCGTGACTACGGGCATTTCTCGAGGGCTTCGAATATTTGCCATGTCAGCTCTCGAGCTCAGCCGAAAGTCCTTTTCATTTTTCCTAACTATTTGCTCAGTACTTCACGTTTGTTCCTTTTGTCATTACACTTTCGCAATAGTTTCGATTTGCTCATTGGTGAAGGCAGTGACGATACGCGGGAGATTTAAATTTGATGAGGCCCAGAAAGTCGCGTTCCTGCCAAGCAAGAAATTTTGGCTACTAGGGCGTACAAGCAGCCTGGAGACAGACCCAAAGACGAGACAGAAGCGAAATCTAGAAGGCCCGAAAAAGCAAAGATAGACGGCTATAAGGAGACAGAATATGAAGGAAAACTTTGAATTCGGGATGAAAGTGTGCGCCAATGAGGGTTATGCACCGAAGATATGGGATGAGAGAGAAAGAAGGAGATTGGAAAGGCTGAGGAAGGGAAAAAGTGGCCTAATAGCCTCCGCAAAATGGTTGACGAGGAGAATTCTTTTCGCTTCGTTAAGCCCAGTGTTCATACTTCTTCCTCAACCTCCCAAAATTCTCTCCATCTTCCCTTCTTTTCCTCGCCTTCGCTTCATTCCGCTGGACCGTTGGTCCGGCATGACGGCGAGGGCCCCTGCGTTGCCGACGACGGCATCCTCTTCTTAGTGTGCGCTGCGAAGAAATAAATGGCAGGGGCCCGCCGCCTTCCACGGGAATTAAGTTAGAGTCGGACGTCTCTGCGGATGCTTTTTCTGTCTTTTTCGTTTCCTAGCCTGTGATATTCCGCCTTTCGCGAATGGAAGGGGCAGCCGCCCAAGAGGCCTGCCCACACTGTCGGTTCATTTCGGGCGACGTGGCGAAGTGAGAAACGCAATTTCTCAGTTGCGGCTTCGCCCAGCAAGCGAGCGCTCTGAGCTGGCTTGCGTGCGGGCTCGCTGCTACTGGCCCCAGTGTGTGACGTTTGTTGAAATGGCAAGCGGAATCGCGCTCGCACCCCCCCTCTCCTGAGCGAATGAGTGTATGAACGAGAGAGCGAGCTCATGCTGCGCTTATGCTCTTAGTATGAAATGCGCCACTAACGCTCTTCCTTTGAGCGCCAGAAAGCCGAGAGTAAACAGCTTGGTGTATCTTAGCGTGGATAATATTCCTGACACTTTTTTCCTCTTGTTCCTTCCTTACTCCGAGGTGATAAAGTGGGGAGTTCACAAAGCTTTGCATGGTGATGCTTAGACTAGTTGGCATACTGTATTTTCTCATGCGAATTTTTTATAATTCCATTTCGGATTAACACTGTTTTCCTGGCTTTCCCAGCTTGTAGAAAGTGCTTTCGAAAGAGAACTGCACACTTTCTTTTTGGGTTGTGTTGAATGAACGAACGAGTTGTGGCCTGCGAGGTATATATTGCGCTCTTCCGTGCCCATTTATTTCCCCGCACATCAGACGTTTGCATCTCACACTACTGAAATGCACCTTGCGAAATTTCCTTTTTATCATCTTGGAGAAACACTGGCAATTTTTGTCGCATACTTCATCCTCATTTGCAGTAATAAGCAATAGGCGTTATATATACTTTTATGTAATTATCAGTTTTACGAATGCTGTGCTACTTACACATTTCTTTATTATTGCACTGCGTTCAAAAAGGAAATGGACTCGGAAGATGTATGTAGTGGGAATAGATAGAAAAGACAGATGACATATGACGAAGAAAGCTAAACGAGGGATTTTTTCTTTCTCTACTTCGGTCGTTCGTCTTGCTTTCACGATTATCGTGTCGAGAGAAACTGTCGGCTACTAGCCCGTCTCCAATCCACAAGGTTGACGACTGGGCGAGTTGGTAACGGTTCATTTTAAACCAGCCAAAAGACGAGACACAGGACAGAAAAGAACAAGACAAGGCTGGACGGGTTGTCCAGCCTTGTCTTGTTCTCTTCTTTCTTGTGTTTCGTTTTTTGGCTGGTTTAAAATGAACCGTTTCCAATCCGCATCGTATCTCTCACGTGGATATCGTTGTCGTTCCTCGTTGACCGTTGGTGAGTTGCGAATGCGAGGAAGATATAGACAGCGAGTGAAACTGCAGTCAGTTCCACACGTGGATGCTTATTTAAATTAGGCCAGTTAGGTTCTGGCAGTGTACAAAAAGGTACTCCTGAGGCCCTCTACAGACCGGCCAAAAGTGGCAATTCGAATGCGTTGCGTAGCGAAAGGTAATGATTGTGCGTGCAAGCAATATCTATTGTTACGAGAAGACGACGACGAAGTGTTTCCTTCCCTTGCCTCGCGGAGGGGACAAGGAGATGACTGTTTTTCCGTTGTGCTGCTCGTTGCTATGACAGACACAGCCATCTTGTAAATATACTGTAGAAAGATTTTTCACGTAAAACTATTTTAGTCATTTTACATAAAAGTGAACATTGCAGGGCGAATAAGAGTTAGACAAAAAGAAGAGATTAGGAAGTTTGCTGGGAATCGATGGCCGGCAGATGAATGTGTTGGTTGGAGAGATATGGGAGAGCCCTTTGTTTGCCCTGCACTGGATGCAGTCAGGGCAGTGATGCTATATATATATATATATATATATATATATATATAAGCAGATCAATTAAGGGGAAATGAGGGTGCTCGTTATAATACATGAATGAAAGAAGCCAACAGTCGGCGAGGCCAAGGAAAGCGTTGGGAATGGCACTTTTATGTCTTTTTTTTTTAATGTTTGCTTAGATAATCACAGAAATTAGTAATGTAATCTGTTTAGGGGAAAGATAATTAAACACAAAGTAGAAGAAAAAACAACGTGCCGATGGTGGGATCCGAACCCACGACCTCCGAATATCGCGTCCGAATATCCCCTAAACAGATTACATTACTAATTTCTGTGATTATCTAAGCAAACATTAAAAAAAAAGACATAAAAGTGCCATTCCCAACGCTTTCCTTGGCCTCGCCGACTGTTGGCTTCTTTCATTCATATATATATATATATATATATATATATATATATATATATATATATATATATATATATATATATATATATATATATGAAGTGTGTGCGTGTTATTCATTTATTTAATTAAATATTTCGATTACTGCTCGCCTTAGGGAGGGACAACTCACAACTTTAACTCACAACTAGGCTTACTTTTGTAAGGCAGGTCGGGGCACCTCGCACAATGCTTGTATTTAGAGCCCGCTAAAAGGGATGCGACATTACTCAACAGCGCATTAGTTGTGATAGTGATTTAAAGAATTAACAC